>NC_142749.1:15977635-16275135 GCF_051943395.1 Hippocampus bargibanti
ATTGTATTTATTGTATTCCATTTGTGATTGTATTTTATTTATTATAGTACCTGTGCTTGTATGTGCCTGTAAAGTGTCATTGTAAGCTTTGAAAGGCGCTTGAAATGTAATGTATTATGATTATATTATTAAATATTTAGTGTAGTCATATTATCAGCGCATAGTGCTGTGGAAGGGTCACAGCTCGGAATTGAAGCGGATTTACGTGGGACAGGAGATGTGAGACAATCTCTTTTCGTCAACAGCTTCGCATTTGCTTTCAACATTTAGCTGGTAGCAGATGTGCACATTTCACCATGACGTCCTTGATCCACTGGTGAAAAGGACGCTTTGATCTAGAACTGGTTCATGCAACAAAGAGGGGGCACAAAGTGTTTAAGATTGAATGGCTCTCTGGGTCTTTCTTTCGTGTCATATTATTTGTTATTTTTGTTTGTTTTTGACTTCAAGATGGCGTCGTGAGAGTGGCTGCCTTTACAGCAGCTCCTGTATTTTGTTTTTGCTGCATGTGAAATGTAAATTTCTCCACTGTGAGTCAAATAAAGGCTCATCTAATATAATCTAATGTGAAACTAATAATAATAATAATACATTTCATTTATAAGCACCTTTCAAAACTCTCAAGGACACTTTACAGTCACAGGATAAGTTTTTCTGCGGGTGAGCAGCGGCAGCCACACGCGCCAGCGTTCACTCAACCCACTCATAGAAAGCTAACTAGCCAGCTAATAGATGGCTAATAGCTAGCTTGCTAGCCAGTGAGATATGAACTGCTTTTTAATGGCCTTGATAAACACAAATGGGTAAAATAATATATATATTTTTTGCAATACTCACTATAAAACCCCGCCCCAAAAAATAAATACATAAAATAACATGTTTTATTACAAAGATAACCGAGACACAATTTTCGGTCGTCAAGTGTTTGTGTATTTAATTATCATTAGTAACACCAAATGGTTTCTGAATCTATCAAATGTAATATCAAAGTTGTGGGTTAAAGTTCTCGCAGTCGGAATGTGTGGTGAGTTACCAAAAGATGGTCCAATAAGTGGCGTTTTATTATCCTTCATGATGATTGAGAATGAAGATGTTTTCATACACTTACTGAGGGGACGCCCTAGCGGGCAGCATGCGACATGCCGTGATTAGTGTAGATGTACACACAAACACACACACACACATGGAAGAGCGGTACATAAATAGGACACGAGGAAGGGGGGGGTCTGGTCATGATCTTCTCGGTGGAGACGAGTGGCGTCTGTCTCCTCGTCCTCCCACTCGGTCTCGGGGGATGATGCGCAGCTCCGAGCCGTGCTTCAGGAACACATTGCCTGCAAGCGCACGGGAGGGAATCAAAATAAAAATTGGAAGAAGCACACTAGAATTATTTTGTTTCTTAACTCATTCACTGCCAGGCGATGTGCAAAAAGGTGTCCATTCCAATGCCAGGGTTTTTGTCATTTTCACTCCAGTTTCAGGAACCACACAATATTGAGTTTTAGGACTCCATAAACATTCAATGCAGTGTAAGAGACCTTACACGCTCTACTTTCATCAGGAGCAAAAAACGTTAATTCCTAAATTATATGAGTCTGGAGTTATTTGAGTTTAAAATGGAGGCGGCTGTACAAAAGGCAAATGCTGCCCCCTCTTGGGACGGAAAAATTATTCCCAGAGGTCTGGCCAGCGCTTTACCATTTCTGAATAAATTTGGGAATGGCAGTGAATGTGACCAAAAAATGTGTGACATTTTGAACACGTGTCTGACTATTAACTCATTTTTTTTCAGCAGGACTTTGCTCAAATTCTCTATTTCTTCCATATGCCAGGGTTAGTGTGCAATATGCTTTGGTGACAAAGTACAGTAGCATGGAAGAATTAGCACGGTGGACACTAATGGTGAGAGATACTGTCAAGATCGCTTATAAATACAATGTATTATTATTATTAGTAGCTATCTATTAGCTAGCTAGCTATTTGAGTTACTTCCGGGTTGACTCTGGCGCATGTGGCTGCCGCTGCTCACCCACAGAAAAAAAAAATATCCTGTGACTGTAAAGTGACCATGAGAGTTTTGAAAGGCACTTATAAATGTAATGTATTTTTATTTTTATTTTTATTTTATTTTAAAATAATCACTCCAGTATGTCTTTCCTACTTCCTCTTTGATTTTTTTTTCATGCTCCGACCTCTAATTTATAAAAATATATATATATATATATATATATATATATATATATATATATATATATATATATATATATATATATATATATATATATATATATATATATAGTTTTTTTTAGAGTGATGGGTGGAAAAAAAAACTAAATTCAGGACACGATAGATTATTGCGTAATCAAGAAACAGGGAAATAAAAACGTTTGGATATGCACCTTCCAAGCCATTAAAAAAACGGAACGCTTGTCAATTAAAAAAAATGAATGACAAAAATGGGGCGTTGGCAGGGCCGGGGATGCTTCTGCGTGACCATGAGAATTTTGAAAGGTGCTTATAAATCAAATGTATTATTATTATTATTATTATTATTATTATTATTATTATTATTATTATTATTATTATTATTATTATTATTATTATTCACTGCCATTCAACCCCCGCTCCTCAATTGTTTTCCCAAATGTCAGGATCTCCACTGAGGTAAAATATTTTGATTCAAATGCAACATGTATTTCAAGATTTTTTTAATGTACTAAAAAAATTGCTTTTGTGATTTGGTAATTTTATGTATTTATTTTTTCAAACTTTGCAAGCGGGCCGAATTTGTGATCAGCACATTCAGATATCGGATCCCGTGTGACTGTAATGTTGCTTGCTTTTTCTTGAACAGCTAATATCACAGCTCACCCGCTGTTTGCGCTGGGTTGATTCCTATTCCATCTGCAAGTAGAAGAAAATGTAGCATGTTAATAATATAAAATGATAATAAATACATTTGGTTTTATATATAAAAAGTTGTATCACACATGCAGCAGAGACAAATGTAACGAGAAATACTGTACTTCATCCATCCTTACAGGAATTTGCATTCTGTCAACACTTTACGACTTAATCGAGGATTAACAATAAACAAAGCCGAATGAGTATAGCTGTTTCACCAGTTTAGTTATTCTAAATCACACAAAATTAAAATAATATAACACACACATATATTGGTTAGAACTCACCATTGGTGATGATGGCACTGGTGGCTGATGGGACTTTGAACTGCACACAGGATAGTGACATGAAGATACAATTTCAACACGGTTAATCAGATTTTACCGGAAATCAGTTGCAGTACGTACTAAAAAATACACACGTGAGATGCACTTTACTGAATACGTTTTGTAACATGAATGCACTAAGTAGCTTGTCTTACCTCCTCAGCGGCGAACTTCAAAACTGCTGTGAACGGCGTGCTGTCTGGAACACTTAATCTATTGTTTAAAAAAAGGACCATATTACAATGTTGCAAAAGCCATATTAATTATGATGGAATATTTGGCTTTATACTGAGCAATCAAATGTCACTCACTGTGTTAAGAGTGCCTACCACACATAAAATTGCAACACATTTATTTTTGCCATACAGTAATTAGGCGAATATCCGTGGCTCGTCTACGGAAATGTTTGCTAATTTTAGTCACTAGCATATGCTAGCAATAAACGCCGTGCTGTATGCGACGAGCTACTTATATATAATATCAAACAACGTCAGCGTAGTATGACGTGGAAAATAAGACTAACATTGGGGATACAATTTGTTAAATCTTGTTTTATACCCATTTTAGCAACCGTGGTGTTCCGTGTTGTGAAGTACTCACACTTTGAAAGGGAGCCGTGGATCCGACGTAAGCGTAATTTTAAACGTTACTTTAGACCTAGAAAAACACACAAGAATGGCACAGTTGTACGCCCCGTTTTAAATGGGTATTTTTTGAAATGTTTCGACGAAATGTCACATGTAAACAAGTCAAAAAAACGTACATTTTTTTTCAAGCGTGGCAACACAACTTGTCATCTGTTTATGCACACCAGGAAGTCCGGAAGGACCCCGAATAACACGTCATCGATTTAGTTGAGTTTGACACATATATAAAACTGTCTCTCTTTTTTTTATATTGATTACATCGAATAAATGTAAGAGTAAATTGATTAACTACACTCGTGTGGACATGAGTAAAATCCGGAGGCGGTAAATATATTAGCACCTATTTTATTAATAATAAGTTTCTTTCAAACAGGCATTCTCATCGGCCTACTAATATCCACTGGCAATAGCAACAGTGACACCAAACACGGCGATTTTTTTTTCCACAATCGCGGATTATTTATTGATTCGTCATCATAATGGCATCTTTTAAATCACTGCCTCCATCTCTGATTGATTGTAAAATTAGATACCAAAAGTGGGGGGAAAGTCTGCAGTTTTCTTCAGATTTCTTATTTATCATGTACATTATTTTAGTCTTGCCATGATGTGTGGAAAGCAAACGTAACTGTTATGCTGCAGGAAAGCACGAAAAACAACCAGTAAAAGTAAAGTCAATAAGTAAATATAAATAAAGGTATAGACAGAATGAATGCTGCCTTGACTTTCTTTTCTTTTTCTAAATGAAGAAAAAGGCGCTTTTTCAAAATTAAATGAGTTCCTCTTTCAGTGACGTCATCAGAGGGAGATTTCCTTCGCCACATTATTTTTTTTTTAATCTCATAAATGAATTTGTTTCCACAACGGAATTGCTATTCTGCCTAAATTGTCAATTCCCGACACCTGAAATGTCCTTTTGAAGTGTGACTCACATGCGTGACTCAGTTTAGGTTAATGTGAAAACGTCAAACGAGTGACGTGTGATCCTCACACCTATTTGATGTTTTAAATAAACAAATAATGATAGAAAAAAAAGCCATCTCCTCTTTCATGAAATGCACAAACGGGGAGTGTCGTCGAGTGGGTTGACAGCGATGCAAGCCATGTAAAAAACAAGTAGATAAAAAAACAAACAAAAAAAAACCTGAAGGCCTCAGCGAGTGTTATCTCCCATTCAAGGAAACTACTTTGTACTCTATCGAGTGTAACTTGGGATAGCTCACACTGAGACGGACTATGAAGCACTATGATAGCAGCGTGGCCTTCCTGGGAGCGTGGGGTCGTTTCCAACTGATGGTTTTTTTCCTGCTCTGCTCCACCATCTTGCCCAACGGGAGTGGCTCCTTCTCGCTGGTGTTTATCACCGACGCACCCCGGCACCATTGCCGGATCCCTGAGGCCAACTTGAGCCAGGAGTGGTGGGCGGTTGCGGTTCCAATGGAGGTACACTGCTTTTATGGTTTGATATGGTTAAAAAAAAAGATAATTGAAAGCTAAAAAAAAAAAAGACTTCATAGTTTGACTGTTTGTTTTTCAACATTTGAATGGAAAAGACAGAAAACATAACATTCTGTGTGTTTCTTGAACGCTAATCTCTCGGAATGCACACAAGATACATCAATTTTCATCGTTCAGTAATCCCATAATAACCAAAGGAATGTTTATCTGTGAGCATTTACCCAAAATTAAATTTTAGATACAGTACTAGGTTATGAATGTTCTCACAAAATTCACATTACACTACCCTTTGATTTTAGAGCAATAGTATCAAACATACAGCCCGCGGGCCGGAACTGGCCCCCAAGGAGGTTTGATCAGGCCCGCAGGATAATATAAAAGTGGAAAAAAAAATGCAAAAACGATCAGAATTGATATTTTTTTAATGGGGTGCAATTCAAGGATTGTCCACTAGAGGACAGAGTGGTACTGTTTCGATCAACGTAGAAGAAAACAGCAGCCTTTTTTTCGCCTTTCATTAGCCAAAATATCATTATCCAAACAGAGAAATTTTGTGTAGTTTTAAGGCTTAGAAAATTGAAAGTAGAAAATAGAAATAGAAAGTAGAAAACGGTTTTAAGGGGACCTGGGAACGGATTATTCTCATTTTAATGGTTTCCTATGGGAAATTAATTTTTGGGATACACACTTTTCGCCTTACAAACTCTGTCTGGGAACCAATTAAGTTCGTAAGCCAAGGTATCACTGTATAGAAAATGTATTGTGGTTGAATGTCTCATAATTAGCCAAAAAAATAGGTATGTCATTATTTTTGAGCCCTACTTATAAAAAAAAAAAGGCTTGTGGTCTTCACGTGTGTACCTCAAGATGGTGGACGGGGAGTTGCAGGCAAGCCGCTGTCGCCGTTACCAGTTGGATGTGCTCCGCAAGCTCTCAGCTGGGGGTCTGCTGCCTGGTCGCGACGTCAACCTGAGTAGTCTGGAACAGGAGGACTGCCTCGACGGCTGGGTCTACAGCAACGAGGTCTACCAGTCCACCGTAGTTTCTCAGGTTAAAAAGCGTTTGTATCACAGGAGGATTTTATGAAGATGATTTTGAGGAATTTTGGTTGATCGTCGTGGTTTGCACAGTCGAGGGAGAGAGTGAGAGAGAACATTATATGTTGTTAAAGCAGGACATAATTTAGCATAAAAAAGTTGGAATTTTAACATAAAAAAATAATTTCACAGCAGTGGCGGGCCATGGATTTCATCACTAGGCCTTCAGCGGTGCTACATTTGCTATCATCTATTTGCTATCTACTATCTAACTGCACAGGTCAGGAAACCAATTAGCTATCTAGCTAGCAAGCTATTAGCTAGAGAGCTAGCTATTAGCAATATAGCTAGCTAGCTATTTGAGTCAGGAAACATTAGCTAGCTAGCTTTCTATCTATTTGAGTTATTCTGGGTTGAGTGAACGCTGGCGCGTGTGGCTGTCGCTGCTCACCCACAGAAAAATTTATCCCGTGACTGCAAAGTGACTGAGAGTTTTGAGAGATGCTTATAAATGAAATGGATTATTATTATTTATTATTATTTGCTAGCTACCTAGCTGGATATCGATTTGCTATCCACTTGCTATCTAGCTAGCTACCTAGCTGTCTATCTATTATTTGCTATCAATGTGCTATGTAACATTTATCTGTTTGCTATTCATTTGCTATCTATTAGCTGTCTGGCTAGCTAGCTATGTAACAATAATAATAATAATACATTTCATTTATAAGCGCCTTTCAAAACTCCTTAGGTCACTTTACAGTCACAGGATCAGTTTTTCGGTGAGTGAGCAGCGGCAGCCACATGCGCCAGCGTTCACTCAACCCGGAATAACTCAAATAGAAAGCTAATAGATAGCTAATATATATCCAGTTAGTCAGATCGCCTACGAACTAGATAGACAATAGATAGCCAGCTAGGTAGCCAGCTAGAGCGCTAAGAGATAGCCAGCTAATGATGTAGCTGGCTATTTATTAGATATATGGCTGTCTAGCTAGTTAGCTAGCTGTCTAGCTGGCTATCTATTAGATATGTGAGCTAGCTAGCTTTCTATCTATTTGGGTTGAGTGAACGCTGGCGCGTGTGGCTGCCGCTGCTCACCCACGGAAAAAAAACATATCCCGTGACTGTAAAGTGACCTAGAGAGTTTTGAAAGGAGCTTATAAATGAAATGTATTATTATTATTATTATTATTATTATTATTATTATTATTATTATTATTATAAAGGGGACATAGCACCTTATGACTTTTAAAAAGTTGTTAAAAGTGACGTTGCCAATCATGCACTTCCAGTTCGACTTGGTGTGTTCTCAGCGTTGGAAGCAACCTTTGACCGCCACCATTTTCTTCCTGGGGGTCCTGGTGGGGTCTTTTTTCTCCGGACTGCTCGCTGACAGGTACATGCTAGTTATGAAGAATTCACAGGAACCAAGATGAAGGTTTGCGATCAAGTTTTTGTTTTTTTTGTTCTAGGTTTGGTCGAAAACCGGTGTTGTTTGCCACCATCGTAATTCAGGCCGTGTTCTCGGTGGCGCAGATTGCAGCTCCGTCCTGGGAGGTGTTCTCCGTGCTTCTCTTCTGTAGCGGCCTTGGCAATGTCTCCAACTATGTGTCCTGCTACGTGCTCGGTCCGTTTTTTTTTTTTTTACAGTGCAACATGAAGAATTTGACAGAAGTAGAAGTTTGTGTAAGCTCTCAGTCGTACAGGAGTGGTCCATCGATGAGAAGGTTTCTTCTGTGAAGGTGTCGGACGTTTCGCTTCTTATCCAAGAGGCTTCATCAGTGAACTAAAATCTTAGCGAAAGAAAATCGATGGTTTGAAAGGCGAGTAAAAAAAGCTATTTTCATAAAACAGCAAAACCCTTCACTAAATCGCCATGGTGGGGTGAAATTAAATTTTTATCATTCCTACAACCGACTTCTTAGGCAACATAGACTTAGTTATGATGATGAGGTGATACGAGGTCAAATGGGGCAATCGGGCCAGTCGTAGACGCCATACCCAGGCAGGACAATAGAAATAATCAGTCAGGACAATAGAATTAATCAGTCAGGACAATAGAAGTAATCAGTGTAACCGCAGGGAGTAGTCCTCTGCTCCTCCCAACCTGAGAGCAGGGACCAATCATAGCAGAGTCTGGCACCGCCACGTCTGGACAGTAGGGATATATATAAATATATATAAATATATAAATAAATATATGTGTGTGTATATATACAGTAAAGTCTCGTTATATCGATATCGGATATATCGATAGTCCTGGTTATATCGATATTTTTTCGGACTCCCTTGAATATCGATATAACGAGACTTTACTGTATATATGGCCAAAACTACCAGCAAAACATTTTAGTTTGCTGACGAAGCCTCTTGGATAAGAAGTGAAACGTCCAACACCTTCAAAGAAGTACTGTTACATGTGGTCTTTTCATCTGGTTTCCATTCTTTTCTTACCCCCAATTTTCTAAAGTTCAGAAATCCAAAAGTCAAAAAAACATCCATTTCTTCCCTGTTTGACATGACGGGAAATTCATAAAAAGTAGTTTATCTTGCAACAGGAACAGAAATCCTCACAGGTAACGCTCGGGTGGTTTACTCGTCGACGGGCGTATGTCTGGGCTACACGTTTGGCTACATGATTCTGCCGCTTTTCGCCTACTACCTCCGAAGTTGGAAGATGCTACTGCTAGCCATTGCGCTTCCCGGACTCTTCTACATCCCCTTGTGGTGGTAGGTACAAAGATATTACAAGAACGATAGCGACTTGCTATCTTATTTTAGACGCTGAGTCGGCAAAAAGGCAGCTTATTTGGAAAGCCGGCGCATTTATTGCTATCTTAAATATTCAGTTCAAGGTTCGCATACTTGTAGAGTCTTTGTCGTCACAAATAAGAGCCTGAGAGAAACAATTATATTAGCTTTCTATTAGCTATCTATTTGCGTTCTATTAGCTAACTGGCCGGCTAGCTAGCTATCTGGCTGGCTATCTATTAGTTATATAGCTAGTTGTCTATCTATTAGCTAGCTAGCTTTCTATGTATTTGACTTACTTCTGTGTTGAGTGAGCACTGGCGCGTGTGGCTGCCGCTGCTCACCCACAGAAAGACTGAAAAGTGACCTTGAGAGTTTTGAAAGGCGCTTACAAATGAAATGTATTATGATTATTATTATTAATTAGCGTATAACAGAAAACTTAGCCAATCCTTTGTCAAATGAATCCTAAAATAAGATTTTTGACAGGGTTCTTCCAGAGTCTCCCATGTGGCTTTTGTGTCAAGGACGAGTGACGGAAGCCGAGGCCATCGTGAGAAAAGCCGCCAAGATGAACCGAGTGGTCGCACCGGAGAAGATCTTTTCACATTCCAAGTTGCATGCAAGTTAAGCTTTTTGTGTCATTTCGCTTGATTAGCCAACACCAAAATGTGAGTTGTCCAAAGGACTGAGCTAAACAGGTGAAAGATACGAGTGGTTTGTTGGGAGAGTCGCCTGACGGTAACCAGGCTAAGCGCTAGCAGCTACAAAGAATCTTTGTATGTGCTAGCTCCATGTGGGTAACTCGCTAGCAGTTAAAATGGACTTCACTTCAGGCCATGACTGAGCTGAGCAGTTGAAAGATGTGAGGGGTAGTTTGGGAGAGTCACCTGAGGGTATCCAGGCTAAACGCTAGCAGCTACAACGAATCTTTGTGTATGCTAGCTCCATGTGGGTGAGTCGCTAACAGTTAAAATGGTCTCCAGTTTAGACCTTGTCTGACCCTGGTAACAAATGACTGGCTGAAATTTGGGAGCGGTAATTTGGGAGAGTCGCCTAAGGGTAACCAGGCTAAACGCTAGCAGCTACAACGAATCTTTGTACATGCTAGCTACATGTGGGTGAGTCGCTAACAGTTAAAATGGTCTCCAGTTTAGACCTTGTCTGACCCTGGTAACAAATGACTGGCTGAAATTTGGCAGCGGTAATTTGGGAGAGTCGCCTAAGGGTAACCAGGCTAAACGCTAGCAGCTACAACGAATCTTTGTGTATGCTAGCTCCATGTGGGTGAGTCGCTAACAGTTAAAATGGTCTCCAGTTTAGACCTTGTCTGACCCTGGTAACAAATGACCGGCTGAAATTTGGCAGCGGTAATTTGGGAGAGTCGCCTAAGGGTAACCAGGCTAAACGCTAGCAGCTAAAACGAATCTTGGTACATGCTAGCTCCATGTGGGTGAGTCGCTAACAGTTAAAAATGTCTCCACTTTAGACCTTGACTGACCTTGGTATCAAATAGTGGCTGAAAGTTGAGAGCGGTAGGTAGTTTGGAATAGTCACCTGAGGGTAACCAGGCTAAGCGCTAGCAGCTACAAAGAATCTTTGTACATGCTAGCTACATGTGGGTGAGTCGCTAACAGTAAAAATGGTCTCTCCACTTAAAGGCCTTCAGTAGAGAAAATGTCAGGGTTAGGAAGTATACGGTCCAAGGTCGTTAGCATGTGGGTAAACTGAATGCTAACAATTGTACAGTATATTGTAGGCAGATGAAGGGAGGCCAGTGGAGCGCTACACCGTTCTGGACCTGATAGGGAAAAGAAGCACCGCCATGACAACGCTCCTCTTATGCTGGGTGTGGTGAGTTCAAAGCTATCCAAAGAGCCGGATACACACCGTCACGTTGACGGCGACCTCTGTCGTCTTTAGGTTCACGCTAAGCCTCTGCTACTACGGCCTGTCCCTGAACACATCGCAGCTACACTCCAATCCGTACATCAGCTGTTTCCTGTCCGCCGTGGTGGAGATACCGGCGTACCTGAGCTGCAGTCTGGCCATCCGCTACCTTCCGCGAAGGCTCTCCGTGGTGGTGGTTTTCGTCACCGTGGGCCTGGCGCTTTTCTTCATTCAACTGGTGCCTCAGAGTGAGTCTCACACCAAAGCAAAAGAGTTGAACTCAAAAGTTGAGGAAGTTTAGGTGATGTGATTCCAATTGTTTTCACCGATATGGCTTGGTCGGCCATTTTGTGCTAGTTCAGCGCTCTTTGTCAGCTAGCGCTGAGGCGTAGTTAGAATCCAGAAAGGCATCCTGTGTAGTCTGGATGAAAACAACACCATACATATCGAACTGAAGTGTCATTGAAAACTAGCTGCGATTTGTCAGCCATCTTACGTGTGGCGGCGGCGGACATTTTGCATTGTAGTTCAAAAGGTCGGTTCTCGCTTGGACTTTACACATTTAGGTATTCTGGGTTTGGCCGTGGCTTTGGAGATGTTGGGGAAATTCGGCGCCACGGCGGGAACGTCGCTATTATTCGCCTTCACGGCCGAGTTGTACCCGACGAACCTGAGGAATACGGCGTCCGGGATCTGCGTCATGGTGTCGCGGACGGGAAGCTGCATCGCGCCATTTCTCATGCAGCTCAGTAAGCACTTTTTGTGAGGCATTGGTCTTGTAACGACGACTTTCTAACGACTTTCATATCGGCACTGCACAGACATCTACTTTAAGTATTTACCTTATATCACTTTGGGCACTCTGGCTATGCTGTCCATCCTGACTATGCTCTTCCTGCCGGAGAGTTTCGGACAACCGCTCCCGGAGACTCTTCAACAGATGCAAAAGAGGCAAAGGTGGGTTTTATTTGCTAGCGAAAAGGCTCAAATCAGTACGCGTCCAATTTTTGATTCAAATGATGCCATATGAACTGACTGAAGGTTACCTTGGTGGCAAGTAGAGCGCCCCGTCGCATCCTCTAACCAATCTCGGTGTTGATTTCCGTGCTTGCAGGTTGACCTGTTTGAAAAGAGGAAAGACCTTCAAAACCACAGTCACCGAAAGCCCACTTTGAAGCTCACTGGATTTTACTTGACCAAGTGTAGCATCGCGTTGTGGTACGTCATTTGTTTTATGTCTGCGTTCATGGGAAAATAAAAGATAAATAAAAGGTGTGGGTTCCTTGTACTGATGGTTAATTCTTTAATGTGATTTCACACCACCGTAGAACTACAAACAAGTATAAAAATATAGCTATTATTTACACATAAACATTTGGACATTACATCAATGAAATAAAAACGTATGCAATAAAATCGTACAAACCACTTTGCCCCGCTTTCTGTCCGAAATGGAAGTTTTGCTCTTTGTCCTTTTTAGCTTTTCCTTGCTAAACAGTACAGCCCATGTCCATTCTCGCCGTCTTCTCAGTGAAAATGAAACTTAAAGAAGTGACAACAACCCAATGTAATGTCAAGAAAAATAAAGCACAGCCATTTGCTGGTCAACTATGGGAAAGCAGTTAAACGTATCAACAGCATTTACAAGGTGGTTCTATCTATCTATCTATCTATCTATCTATCTATCTATCTATCTATCTATCTATTCCTTATTTATTTATTCATCCACCCATTTATTTATATTTATTTATTTTATTATGTATTTATTTATTCATTCATTCAGCGGCCACTTTATTCATTTTATTATTTATTGTATTTATTTATTGATTACTCATTGCTGTACTGGATTAATGGCATCTATTTATTTATTAAATAATCAAAAATGATTTTTTTCATTCATCCACCCATTTATTTATTTTATTATTTATTCATTTATTTTATTAGTTATGTATTTTATTTCTTTATTTATTTATTAAGCAATGCCGGACTGAATTAATGGCATCTATTTATTTAATACTCAGAAATTTAAATATATATTTTTGCAAATTCATTCATTTATAATTTCATGTCACTGAACACTTAAAAAAAATCCAAAAATAAACTTTTTATTTGCAATATCATTATAATTTGATGTCCCCAATTAATTTTGTAGAGGAGAAAAATGGGTCGACGGATGACTCCAAAAGGCAAGAAAGTGCAGAAAGAAACACATTTTTTCATGATTTGGGTAAAACAATGAGACGACTGCATATTTTAAAAGTATTTTATTTGTCAATGAATATCCATATAAAAATACATCTTATCTAATGACAAATAAATGCAGGACATAATCAGGGTATAATTAGAATGGGAAAATACATCTTTTTTTTTGTAAAATCTACAATAATCGAGATATTCACAACCGGCTTTCGGTGACCGTGATGGACTTGAAGGTTTCTCGTCTGCAATCGAATAGGTGAGTTACACTGCGGGAAAGAAAAATTGAAATGGGGGGGGGGCATGAGAGGGGGAGGTTGGTTAGTGGAAGAGCTCAATCAACTCAGTTGTATTCATAAGGTACAGTGATACCTCGGTTTACGAACCCCTTGGCTTACAAACTTTTCAGTTTACGAACGTTAAATTTATGAAAAATTTACCTTGGCATACGAACTATTTTTCGGGATACACACGGAGCAACACAATGAGTGATGTGTCGTTCGCGAATGAGCCCGTCCTCCTAACAAGAACATGGCAGCCGACTGTTTTTGTCCTCTATTCCCCGCCCCCAGTCTTCGGTTAAAGCCATGTGATTGGTGAAGAAGGCACCAGTGACGGGAGGTGGTTCAAACATTAAAGAAACAGGCAGATGACAGAGAGAGACAGAGAAAATGTATAGAAAACATGGAAAATTGAACTTGTTTCAACTTAGATAGTTCAAAGGCAGAGTGTAGACTGCAAGGTTAAAATTCCCATCAATCAGGCTCCACAAATAACCCACACAAGCCATCTGTACACTTGATGCAAAAAGCTATCAACCCAGATAAGCACAATTGATGAGGAACTAGGTAAAATGATCACAGAGAAAGCACCTACAAGGGATCATTCCTCAAGATGGTGAAAGAAGAAGGCTACGTTCCTCAACAAGTGTTTAATGCTGATGAAACCGGCCACTCCATTCCATCAACGACCATCACAAAGGTAAATAAAACGACTTTATTATAAAGTACAGTTTATTTCTTTAATTATAATATCATAGCACATTTTTATACATAAAATAGGGTATATTTTGTGTAGTTTTAAGGCTTAGAAAATTTGAAAATTATGTTTCATGGGGACCTGGGAACGGATTATTCTCATTTTAATGGTTTCCTATGGGAAATTAGTTTTTGGGATACACACTTTTCACCTTAAACACTGTCTGAGAACCAATTAAGTTCGTAAGCTAAGGTATCACTGTATTTTAAAACAATCACTACCGTATACGGAAAAAGCTGAACGAGGAACAAAAACAGTCAAACTAAACCACGATGGGTTTAAAATCCAAAGACTAAAAAGTGGTTTGTTGTCATGTCAGGAGATGTTTTATCACAGCCATCTGCTGCAGAAGGTATGGGGGGGGGGCTCCATTTAACGACCGCCTGGCATTCCAAAAACGTGAATAGGTGGTTAATTACTCACGCAATTGCCCCAAGGCGTGATTGTGAGTTTATTCGTGTATGTGCATGCACAAACACACTTTCAAAACACGAGTTGAAGTTTAGTTTTGCTTTGCTTTCCAGCATTTTTGGCGTTTTAGGTATTATACATTAAAGGACATATACATTGTAATGTTATATGCCCCCCTCCCAAAGCTAATGACAAGTGTTGCTCAGCCCCGAGTGAGTTAGCATCTTCTTGCACTGTAGCATTTAGCCTCCGAATGGCAACATTGTTCCTCCCACAAACATCCAATAATAATTTAATGTTTCCAAGTATCTGCCATCTCCAACACAGAAATTTCCTTTTTGTTTTAAACATTTTTTTCAGTAGTGTAGTCAGTGAATTTAGTGCAATTACCCTTTGAGAAATTTGCTGTTAGCGTAGCTCTCAGTGCTTACATGAATGTATATTATTATTATTATTATTATTATTATTATTATCATCATTTTCTAGCTATTTGCTATCTATGACCTATCTGGCTGGCTAGTTAGCTATCTAGCTGATTGGCTATCTAGCTAGCTAGGTATATGTTGGCTATCGATTGGCTAGCTAGCTACCTTTCTATCGATTACAGTTACTTCCGGGTTGAGTGAACGCTGGTGCGTGTGGCTGCTGCTGCTCACCCGCAGAAAAACGTACACTGTAAAGTGACCTTGAGAGTTTTGAAAGGCGCTTATAAATGATAGCTAGCTAGCTATCTGGCGGTCTGTCTATAGCTAGCTAGCTAGCTTCCAATTGTATTTAGATATTGTACATAGGAACTGGTATATAGTAGAATGGTTCTCATTACATCATGTTTTTGCTAGCTTTAAAGCTATCTAGCTAGCTGGCGACCTAGATAGATATCTATTTGCTATCTATTAGCGATCTGTCAGTCTGGCTAACTGGCTGTCTAGCTATTAGCTAGCTATCTACCGAGCTAGCTATCTATTTGCTAGCTAGCTAGCTTTCTATCTGTTTGAGTTACTTCCGGGTTGAGGGAACGCTGGCGCGTGTGGCTGCCGCTGCTCACCCGCTGAAAAACTTACTCTGTAAAGTGACCTTGAGAGTTTTGAAAAGCCCTTATAAATGAAATGTATTATTATTATTATTATTATCATCCCACCTTTTCCTCTTTGGCATCTGTTCAATGGTCTCAGGAAGCGTTCGCCCAAAACTCTCCGGCAGCAAAAGTGTGGCCAAGACTGACAGCATTGCCAGAGTGCCCAAGGCGATATAAGGCAAGTACTTAAAGTAGATATCTGTGCGGCACGACACAAAATTAGTAACAAAGACCCTCAAAACGTCATACTGAATATATGGCCTTCTCAAAGCCCCTCCCCCGGAAAAAATGCTTACTCAGCTGTATGATAAAAGGCGCGATGCAGCTTCCTGTCCGCGACACCATGACGCAGATCCCGGACGCCGTGTTCCTCAGGTTCGTCGGGTATAACTCGGCCGTGAAGGCGAATAGCAGCGACGTACCCGCCGTGGCGCCGAATTTACCCAACATCTCCAAAGCCACGGCCAAACCCAGAATACCTAAATTTGAAAAGGGTGATGGCAATAGTCCAAGCGAGAAACTTCCTGGTTTTGAAATACAATGCAAAATGGCCAACGGCGCCACATGCAAGATGGCTGAAAGAGCGCGGGTAGTTTTCAACAACACTTCAATTCGATATGTATGGAGTTGTTTGGATCCAGACTCCACACAAGGTGCCTTTCTGGATTCTTGTTTTGATCCAGACTCTACACAGGATCCTTTTCTGGATTCTAACTACGCCTCAGCGCGAGCTGACAAAGAGCGCTGAACTCGCACAAAATGGCCGACCAAGCCATATCGGTCAAAACAATTGGAATCACACCACCTAAACTTAAAGGACAACCGACACCTCTGGACAAGTTGCGTCCGTAATTTTGTAAAATCACTTCAAATGACTTCTACTGAGCGTATTTTACAAAGATTCCACCGCATGTTGCTATATTTTACGTTTTAAGACTGGCGCTGAATATTCAGGAAGTCTTGTTTTTGAGTTGATGACGATCCCCGAAGTGATGTCACGGAGGGAACGCCCCTGACTGAGAAAGCGACACACAATGCATTTTGGGTAATTTTTTTTTCATCTGAAAACACAGTGTGATCACAAAATTAGAAGGAAAAGTACATAAATAACGCGATGGTGAATCGTTGTGTGTTGCACCAAGACTACTATTTGATACTAGTTGACACAAATTCCTAGCAGACAAATCAGCCCATTTCTAACAGCGCTTGTGCGCCATCTTGTGCATTTTCTGGGACGCTACATTGTAGTTCAGATGGCTCGAATTGATACGGAAGGACTTCTTTAATCGATTGCATTTATGCTTTCCTCTTCAGAACTATTTGAATCATATTCATAACTGGATGAGTAACAACAAAGCATCTTCTCCGAATCTGAACTCTCTGAAGCCATTGTTTTGATTCTGGAGCAGGGCAGTGTGTGACCAATAGTGACATCACGAACAAGGGGGCGGGACTTTTTGAATCTGCCCAGTTTCGAGCTCATTTTGTGGCAGTTTTGGGACACTTTAAGTCATTTTTATTGGTGTGTTGCATTTTACTTTTCTGGAATGGAGTTGGTTGTCCATTAATTAATCCATTTTTGACTTCAACCCTTTGGCTTTGGTGTGAGACTCACTCTGAGGCACCAGCTGAATGGAGAAAAGCGCCAGGCCCACGGTGAGGAAAACCACCACCACGGAGAGCCGTCGCGGAAGGTAGCGGATGGCCAGACTGCAGCTCAGGTACGCCGGTACTTCCACCACGGCGGACAGGAAACAGCTGATGTACGGATTGGAGTGTAGCTGCGATGTGTTCAGGGACAGACCGAAGTAGCACACGCTTAGCGAGAACCTGCCGACGTGCCAGTTTGATCTTAAAATATGGTTTTAATAGTCATACCGGTTTGATATGTGTGAACTCACCAGACCCAACAGAGAAGGATGATCGTCATTGTGAGATGTCTTTTCTTTACCAGCTCGAAGACAACAAAGGACTTGACTGGGTTATTCTCATCCATCTGGAATGTACAACGCATGTTAGCCCGAATAGAGTCCACCCAGGCAACTCTGCAATTGGTCGTTAGCATTTTTAGCTTAGCAGAGTCGAACTTGCATGCAACTTGGAATCACCAAAGATCTTCTCCGGTGCGACCACTCGGTTCATCTTGGCGGCTTTTCTCACGATGGCCTCGGCTTCTGGGACTCGGCCTTGGGACAGAAGCCACATGGGAGACTCTGGGAGCATCCTGTCACATATCAGACTAATTTAACAAAACAGCCATTTTACATAATTGATGGTTATCATTATGTTTTCAACTTAATTGCATTTTGGAGTCAACTTTTTCCGGACTATGATAAAAAATGGTTACAAAACTGCTACTCTGAAGTTTTGTAAAACCGAAACATCTGGTTAATATTATCCCTAACATGTGTATTTATTTATTTTTTTGTGCCTACCACCACATGGGAATGTAGAAGAGGCCGGGAAGTCCAATGGCTAGCAGTAGCGTTTTCCAGCTCCGAAGATAGTACGCGAAGAGCGGCAGCGTCATGTAGCCAAAAGTGAAGCCCAAACACACGCCCATCGATGAGTAAAACACCCGAGCGTTGCCTGTGAGGATTTCAGTACCTATGACGGCAAAATCAATAAATAAATCAATCAATCAATAGAAGTATTTGTAATATATATATAAATATATAATACATACAATTATCGATAAATATAAAAATCTAAATAAATATATCAATAAATATATCTATATCAATAAAATCTATATATATATATATATATACATATATATATATATACACATATCTATATATAAATATGTAAACATATCTATATAATATTTATATAATATATAATTATATATGTATATATAATTATACATATCATTATAATTTATTATAATTAAAAATGTATGAAACAAATATAAAAATATTGTATATACATAAATATATATATCAATAAAATATATGAAATTTGTATACAAAATATATCTATTAAAACATACGTCTATAAATGTATAATGTATATAAAAATATCTAAAAGATGTACATAGATAAAAAGATAAATATATGACAAGTATATAAAAGTATAGTATAAAAGTATATTTTTTATTCTAAATATATATAGATAAAAACACACACACACACATATATATATATATATATATATATATATACATATATATATATATATATATATATATATATATATATATATATATATATAGAGTGCACAAAAATATATAACAATAAATATGTATATATATTTAACATAATAAATAAATAAATATTAATATATATATATAATATATATAAATGCATATTGAAATATACATTAAAATATATATTAATGTATATTGAAGTATACATTAAAACATATAGTAAAATATATATTGATACAAATTGAAATATACATTAAAATATATATTGATATGGATTGAAATATACATTAAAATATATAATAAAATATACATTCATATGTATTGAAATATACATTAAAATATTTAGTAAAATATATATTTATATATTAACATTTATTTTGAAAAATATATATTAATACAGTAAAGTCTCGTTATATCGATATCGGATATATCGATAGTCCCGGTTATATCGATACTATGAAAATTACATGCAAACAGGGTCGGATATATCGATAGTCCCGGTTATATCGATATTTTTTCGGACTCCCTTGAATATCGATATAACGAGACTTTACTGTATATATTAAAATGTATATGAAAAATATATATAATGATGCTGGGGTAACGTAAAAATATCTTTATATTGCACTGTAAAGAAAACAGACCCAGCACGTAGCAGGACACATAGTTGGAGATATTGCCAAGGCCGCTACAGAAGAGAAGCACGGAGAACACCTCCCAGGACGGAGCTGCAATCTGCGCCACCGAGAACACGGCCTGAATTACGATGGTGGCAAACAGCACCGGTTTTCGACCAAACCTAGAACAAAAAAAAAAAAACAACTCGATTGCAAACCTTCATCTTGGTTCCTGTGAATTCTTGATCACTAGCATGTACCTGTCAGCGAGCAGTCCAGAGAAAAAAGACCCCACCAGGACCCCCAGGAAGAAAATGGTGGCGGTGAAAGGTTGCTTCCAACGCTGAGAACACACCAAATCGAACTGGAAGTGCATGCGTCAATTTTATTACTTTACTTTTATTAAAGTCATTAGGAGCTCAGCTCCACTCGAGTCACTTTGATGTTGTAGTTGCCAATATGGCATTTTTGTTTAATATGTACATGATTATGTACAATCTTTTTTCACATACACGACTTTATAATAATCCATTTCATTTCTAAGTGCCTTTCAAAACTCTCAAGATCACTTTACAGTCACAGGATCATTTTTTTTCTGTGGGTGAGCAGCGGCAGCCACACGCGCCAGCGTTCACTCAACCCGAATGTAACTCAAATAGACACAAAGCTAGCTCGCTCGCCAATAGATGCTAGATCGATAGCTAGCCAGTTCGATAGCAAAGAAAGAGATAGCTAGCAGCTAGATAGCAAATTGAGATTGAGCTACCTAGATAGCAAATAGAGAGATTAGAGTTTATACAAATATATTATTGTTAATTATGTTTTTCAGCTACAAGGCTAGACACGACAGTGTGTCAATCACAGAAGAATTCACAACACATCAAAATATAATAATATAATAATAATAATAATAATAATAATAATAATACGAAGAAGAAGGAGGAAGAAGAAGTAAGAGAAGGAAGAAGAAGAAGAAGAATATGAAGGAGGAAGAGAATAAGAAGGAAGGATAAGAAGGATGAAGAAGAATGAAGAAGAAAGAAAAAGAAGAAAGAAGAAGGAAAAAGACGGAAGAAGAAGAAGAAGAAGAAGAATAGATTTTTTAACTCATTCACAAGTTTATTCAGGAATTGAAAATATGACAGTGCGCCATTTCCGAATTACAGTAAAGTCTCGTTATATCGATATTGGATATATCGATAGTCCTGGTTATATCGATACTATTTCTATGCACGCACAGAGAAAATTACATGCAAACAGGGTCGGATATATCGATAGTCCCGGTTATATCGATATTTTTTCGGACTCCCTTGAATATCGATATAACGAGACTTTACTGTAGTTCAGGTTGAGGTTTTTCCTGCTTGGGTGCCGATAAAATGCTAGCCAGACCTCTGGCAATGTTTTTATCCCATTCCACAAGGGGGCATCATTTCCCTTTTTTTTTCCACGTTAGCGCGTTGTTCCAGCTTCAGCTGTTGTTCAAGCGCTATATAAACCAATATGTATTGCATTTTATACAGCTGCCCCCACTACATTTATGGAAAACAACAGGAACACAGAACTGTGAGATGATGAACTATAAAAGCTGATTTTTTTAAACAAATGTTTTAATCCTTTCTATATTTGAAGTGGATTTTGACAAGGTGCGGGGCTCTTGGATGAAAAACAGACCTGGGAGACCACAGTGGAGATGTAGACCTCGTTGCTGTAGACCCAGCCGTCGAGGCAGTTCTCCTGCTCCACGCTACTCACGTTGACATCACGGCCCGGTAGCAGCCCTTCATCTGAGAGGTTGCGGAGCACGTCCAACCGGTAGCGGCGACAGCGGCTTTCCTGTAGCTCCCCGCCCACCATCTTGAAAGGTACACACACCAAAGATCTCAAGATGGTTTTTTTTAGGGGGTTTCACACATGCAATGGGCATTTTTTTCCCCTTTCAAAACAAAATCTGGATAAATTGCTAGATGACGCAATTGGAAAAAAAAAGAGGAAAAACAAAACAAACAAAAAAAACGAGTCTACCAACACAAGCCTGGGTGAATTTGGGGCAGACGACATCCTGTTCTGGCCGCCGGTTATTTGTTTCTGTGAATTCTGAGGTGTGGCACGGTTTGCAAGGTGGTGATGGTGGTTGTGGAGCCCCAAAAAAAAAACAGGTAGGAGGGAGCAGCAGGTTGTATTTGACAAACTGTATTAAAATAAAATCAGCAGGAACAAAATCTAAAAACATCAAAGTCATCCGAACAGAAGAGTACAAAGTATCAAAGAAAACCAAAGGTAAAAATCTGACAAACCTGACAGGGTCAAGCCAACACATTCACAGTACACAATGCAATGACCCGACACCGAATAGTCGTGCCAGGAGTGCTTTTAACTGGCACTGATTGGAACGACCGACACCTGTGCGGCTGCAGGCAGGGGCAACAGCGCTATCCGTTGGTCGCCAAACAGAACGTGGCAGTCTGCAACTGATCGGGACGACCAGCACCTGTGCAGGTGCAGGCATGGGCCGACAGCGCCACCAGTTGGTGCCAACCAGATCGTGACAAGGTGAGCATTCAACAACACATTTTTTTTTGCTTTTTCGAAATTTATTTATCCACGAGGCAGAAAAAATACACATAGAAATGGGATACTTTATGGTTTTATTTTGAAGGCCTGCAAATGCTATTGTTTTCTGTGTAGCTTTATCTCGTTTCTATTTAGAATTGTATTTTATTTATTATTGCATTTATGCTAGCCAGGATCGCTGGCGATCCCACCCACAGCCTCTTCAGCCTGCTGCCATCGAGTAGGAGACTACGGAGTCTTCGAGCCAAGACCAGCAGGCTCAAGGACAGTTTCTGCCACCAGGCAGTCAGGAGACTCAACTCCCTCCCATCCCCCCCCCCCCCCCTTCCCACTGCCACACTCACCAAACTCTGAGTACACACTACACACTGTAATATTATCCTGAACTCTATTTTTTTTCTCATTTTTTTTTCTCCAAGACCTCACTTCAACCCTTTTTTTCATTTGTTTGTTTTTGCCTTACTACATTACGTCACTTGACATAAGACACTACCTCACTTTACATTCAGAAATTACATGTATTGTCTGTTGTCAATTGTCGGTCTTTTTTAGCCACAGTGTCTTTCTTGCACACTAGTTCTCTAAACCTATCAGCAACGGTGGTCCTCACTCCTTATCTGGAGTTAACCAGACCCCACAAATCCATTGAAACAGGAATGTGTGTGTGTGTGTGTGTGTGTGTGTGTGTGTGTGTGTGTGTGTGTGTGTCTGTCTCTCACTGAAAAACATTTTACTTTTATGGCTCTCTGTAAAGGGTCCTTGAGAGCTTTGAAAGGCGCTTGAAATAAAATGTATTATTATTATGCTGACAAAGTTTCTTGGATAAGAAGCGAAACGCCCGACACCTTCAAAGAAGTACAGATGACGGCTGAAGAAACCTTTTCATCGAAGCAGAACAACCCCCAAAAAAATGAGCCCAAATTAAATGAATAAAAATATAGACTTAGGAATATTAAAAATATTAATAATAAAGTGTTGGTGGGTGTATGTCATGTATATAATACAGAGTGGGTGTACCTCCAGTGGGATCGCCGCTTGCCGCCATTCCTGGCTGAGATTGGTTTCGGGGATCCGGCATCGGTGTTGTGGCGTGTCCGTTACAAAAACCAGTGAGAAGGAGCCCGTACCGTTTGGTAAAGCGGTGGAGCAGAGCAGGAAAAAAACCAAGAACTGGAAGCGTCCCCAAGTCCCCAAGAAGGCCACGCTGCCATCGTAGTCATACATTTTTCAGGGGCGGTTATCGTGGAGGTGGTTGAGGGGTGGGAACTTCGCCAAAGGCACAGCTGAAATTGTGGAAGGACGAGATAACAATCATATAATTTGAAGCGGTGGTAATAATTGTGGACGGGCTAAGGCTTGTTACCTATCTGTGACGACCCACCTCAAGGATCCACGCCTCACTAACACCCCCCCCCCCTACCCCCACCATCCCGCCCGCCTCCTTCTTTAAGTGTCGCTGAGGGGTAATTTTATTGTTACTGGCAAACAGGTTTAAAGTCCACATGACACAAGTCATTCTTGGCTTGCACTTATAAAAACTTATTCCAGGTGTTAAGATGAAAAAGAGACGCAGCAGAAGCATCCCCGGCCCTGCCAACGCCCCATTTTTGTCATTCATTTTTTTTAATTGACAAGCGTTCCGGTTTTTTAATGGCTTGGAAGGTGCATATCCAAACGTTTTTTATTTCCCGGTTTCTTGATTACGCAATAATCTATCGTGTACTGAATTTAGTTTTTTTTCCACCCATCACTCTAAAAAAAACTATATATATATATATATATATATATATATATATATATATATATATATATATATATATATTTTTTTTTTAATAAATTAGAGGTCGGAGCTGAATTTTATGGATCTGTTCTGAATTTTCTCATGAAAAAAAAATGAAAGAGGAAGTAGGAAAGACATACTGGAGTGATTATTTTAAAATAAAATTAAAATAAAAATAAAAAAAATAAAAATAAAAATAAAAATACATTACATTTATAAGTGCCTTTCAAAACTCTCATAGTCACTTTACAGTCACAGGATATTTTTTTTTCTGTGGGTGAGCAGCGGCAGTCACACGCGCCAGAGTTCACTCAACCCGGAATAACTCAAATAGATAGAAAGCTAGCTAGCTTGCTAATATCTAGTTAACAGATAGCCAGCTAGATAGCTAGCTAGATAAATAAATATCAAATAGATAAATAGCTAGGTAGCCATCCAGGTAGCCAGCTAGATAGCCAGATAGCTAACAGAAAGCAAATAGATAGCTAGTTTGGTAGCCAACTAGATAGTCAGCTAGATAGCCAGAAAGCAAATAAACAGCAAATAGTGGAAATGCAAACAGATTACCGCGCATGTGCATGTTATGCTTTTTATCAATTTATCGATTAAAAAAAGTGTTCAATTGAGGATTATTTTTGCTGATTTGTCGTGACAATCGTAGCGATCGGCGGCAGCATTGTCGTAGGCTAGAAGCAGTTAAGACGAACTGGATTTGAGCCAAAATGGTCTTTGTAAGATCGGTTCACAATAAAAAAAAATAAAAACAAATCCATATAAAAGGATTTGTATGCTGTACATTATTTGAAATGATAAAAAAAACGTATAAAATACTGGGAAAATGTATACTTTGACAGGTATGTAAAACTGATTCTGTAAGCGGGGATGGGAGGGGGCGCATGGGGCAATAGATCCTGGGTCAAGCTGTCCATGAAGGTAAACTTTAAGCCAAGCTGGGCAGAGAGGTAGCCACTGGAAAAAAAGATAAACAAGAACAAATGAGTATGCATACAAAAATACCCCGCCCTTCCAAAAAAAAAAAAAAAAAAAAAAAAATGGCCAAGCTACCACTCGTAGTGCATGACTCATCAGAATCCAATTTGCAGATCGGCGGCGCTTTTGCCCGCAGGAAGTGATAGCTAATCAGCTGCAAGTGTGGGAGCATGGCACCGACACAGCCTGACAAGAAAAAGGAAAGGGATACAAGAGGCCAATGAAGTGGAGTTTTCAAAATAAAAGCACAAAATGAATGAATGACTGTGTGTCTTTGTGTTGTCATATTATTTTCTTTTTATTTTTTTTTTTTTCCAAGATGGCGGCGCGTGAACATGCAGCGGCTCCTTTCTCCTGGCAAATTGGCGTTTTCGTGTTTATTATGTTTTTTTAAAGTCATTATAAGTGCCTTGCAGGCTGGTTCCGAGAGGATAGTAATTTCATCTGTGCTGTATGTCATGCATATTTGACAATAAAGCTGACTTTGACTTTGAAAAAAGGAAGTCCATGAAAACACATTATATCCATATCGATTTTGATGCCAATAATGTCATTTTAAATCAGGAAAAAAACGAGGAAGAATGTATACAGATAGATATTTTGCAGCGAGCGATATTTATTTCAACATTCCTGAATGAATAAAAGATGTGAAGGCATATTTGAATCAGGGAATATTGATCCACGTTCACTGCACATCCGTGTATTTGATTTGGGTTTCTTCTTTGGTGCGTGCATGTTGGTAGGCAGCCTTTCGGCAGCACCTAGAGGAGAAAGAGAGAATAGCACAATTAAAAATCAATAACATTGACCAGATGTGGGAAAAGTGGTCCAATTTAAGAATAAGCAAATTAATTATCAATAAAAACAGGGAAAAATATCAGAATGTTAATATGACACATATTTTAGAAATATATAGAAAATTGAATAAATGCATATTTCTCCTTTTGTTTTTCATTTATTAAATAATATGACAATTATTTCCCCCCCCCACCAAAAATGACTAAAATAATTTCTATATGATGTTGTAAAAAATACAATTAGTCATGTTAAAACTGTATTTTAGAAAATAAGAGTTTCATCATGTACACTTATTGTCAATACCCGTAATCTATGAATGAGCTTTAAATTACTTTTATTGGTTATTTAAAAAAAAAGACATTTAAAAAATACTTTTGCATGCACTTTAAAAATTTCAACCATTTCTTGCTCCTTCATTTATTTATACTTTATATTAATGTATGTATTCATGTATTTATGTATGAATGCTTTTATGTATTTATGGATTTATTTATGTATTAATGTGTTTATGTATTTATTAATGTATGTATCTATGGATTTATGTATTTATTAATTTATGTATATATATATATATATATATATATATATATATATATATATATATATATATATATATATATATATATATATATATATATATATATATATATATATGGACACACACACATATATATATATAATACATTTCATTTTTAAGCGCCTTTCAAAACTCTCAAGGTCACTTTACAGTCACTATATATATATATATATATATATATATATATATATATATATATATATATATATATATATATATATATATATATACAGTAAAGTCTCGTTATATCGATATCGGATATATCAATAGTCCCGGTTATATCGATACTATTTCTATGCACGCATGGAGAAAATTACATGCAAACAGGGTCTGATATATCGATAGTCCCGGTTATATCGATATTTTTTCGGACTCCCTTGAATATCGATATAACGAGACTTTACTGTATATATATTTCACGGCCTGACCAATCTGATCCTGAAAAAAACAACAACAACTCAATAATGGCTCTTGAGCATAAAGATTGGCCTTGGCCTAACATGATGGCGAGTGCGGTTTCCTGGCGACTGCTCACCCGGGGAAGGGTTGCATGTCTGCGGGGGTTTCCGGTAAGGGCATTCTGTAGCTTTCAGGCAGCAGCAGACTGAGCAACGCCGCCGTGCTGATCAGGATGCCCATCAGGATGTACGGCAATGACGGCGAATAGCTTCCTGTGGCACCCGAGCACAGTCGAGGTCAAATTATGGACACTAACTTGTCCGGAGGTGTCAGTCGTCCTTTAAAATTGGGTGATAATTACTCAAGTAGATGATGTAAGGTGCAAGGATGCTGCCTATCCTTGAAGCCATGGAGCAGGCGCCCATGGCCGTATTCCTCAAAACGGTCGGGTAGAGCTCCACCGAGTAAGCGTAGATGTGACTGAACCCCGCCGTCAAGCAGAACTTGCCCATCATTTCCACCGACACCGCCAGCCAGTGAAGATCTGCCGGTGGGAACATCCATATCTTGTTTTGGGGAGTGTGTGGACTTTGTGGTGTCACGGTAGCGTAAAAATGCGAGTGTTTCACAAAAAAAGTCCATTTTTTCTGCTTTGTGGTCAAGAACCGGTGTTTTTATTTATTTTTTAGTTGATTGCTTTGGTGGAAAACAGTGGTGCTAGCGAATGTATAGGAAATCACACCACACTCGCAGCTGTGGAGTGATTCAGACATAGCACTACTGAAGGCCTAGGAGTGACATGCAGATTTTGTGTAGTTTTAAGGCTTATTTAGTAGAAAATTATGTTTTATGGGGACCCTGGAACGGATTATTCTCATTTTAATGGTTTCCTATGGGAAATTATTTTTTGGGATACATACTTTGCCTTACACACTCTGTCTGGGAACCAATTAAGTTCGCAATCACTGTACTTATACCAAGTGTAAAAAAAAAATACAAAAAAAATGACGTATCCAATTTTCAACACAATCTTGGGCGTGGCACGTGTGTCACCAACCTGCCGGAATGAGCTGAATGACCAGGAGGAAAAATCCAGAAGAGAAGAGCCAACCAGTCATGGTGAGCCGGCGGGGACAGCGTCGGAATATAAGCCAGGTGGTGGTGTAAGCAGGAATCTCCACGGCCGCCGACAGGAAACAGTTGAGGTAGGCGTTGCCGTGCAAATTAGACGTGTTGAGGGATAAGGACAGGTAGCTCAGGGCGATGGTGATCCTGTGGAGGGAAATCGACGTTGCTTTGGTTAGCGTTTAAAGGACAACCGACACCATCTTTTTGTTTCCTCAGTGACATCAGAAAAACGTTTTATAGCATCTAAAATAGCCAAAACACGAAGGCTGATATTTTTCGTCAAATGCAAAACACCAATTAAAATGACTAAAAGTGTCCCAAAACTACTTCAAAATGAACTCAGAAAGTTTCAGTTTCAGAAGTTCCCGCCCCCTTGTTCGTGACGTCACACAAGGACGTCTTCCCTTGGTCTAGAATCAAAACAATGGCTTCAGATTCGGAGAAGATGCTTTCTTGTTACTCATACAGTTATGAATATGATTCAAATAGTTCTGAAGAGGAAAGCATAGATGTTTGCAATCGATTAAAGAAGTCCTTCCGTATCAATTCGAGCCGTCAGGACTCCAATGTAGCGTCCCAGAAAATGCACAAGATGGCGCCCAAGCTCCATTGGAAATGGGCTGTTGGAAATTTGTGCCAACTAGTATCAAATAGTAGTCTTAGTGCAACACACAACGATTCACCATCACGTTATTTATGTTTTTTCCTTCTAATTTCGCCATCAACATGAAGTTTTCAGACCAAACAAAGTACCCGTCAGGGGCGTTCCTTCCGTGACGTCACATCAGGAATCGTCACCAACTCGAAAACAAGACTTCCTGAATATTCATCGCCAGTCTTAAAACGTAAAATATCGCTATATGATGTGGAATCTTTGTAAAATACGCTCAGTCGAAGTCATTTGAAGTGATTTTACAAATTATGGACACGACTTGTCCGGAGGCGTCGGTTGTCCTTGAATACTTTTTTGTGGGTTTTCAAAACACATGGCGGATTCAAACACTATTCAGATCAATGTTTTTTTTCAGCTTCAAGTCACCATACAAGTCATTTGGCATGTGTGTTTGCAACTCACCAGACAAGCCATACCACGGCAGACAACCCCAACATGCTGCCATTGCGGAGCAAGTCACAAATGTTATATGCCTTCATCTTTTCTGAGGTATCTTTCTGCAGAACAAGAATTAAAAAAATATTTTGAGTGTTTGTGCACATAGATACACATTAACACATCATTATTTTTAATTAGTCTGTTTTTTTTTGCAAAAATGTCATTTAGTGTTTTTTTTCTCCCTTATTTTTACATTTTCAACACTCAACTCTCTAATGGTGGACTTATTTAAAAACTAATAAATAACCACTATTCTCCCCATTTAGTTACTTTCTAATTCAAACAAATGTATCTATCCATCTACATATCTACCCATCAACATATCTATCTATCTATCTATCTATCTATCTATCTATCTATCTATCTATCTATCTATCTATCTATCTATCTATCTATCTATCTATCTATCTCTCTACATACCTATCTACCTACGTACCTACCTATCTACGTACTTATGTATCTACATACCTACCTATCTACGTACCTACTATCTACGTACCTACTATCTACATACCTACCTATGTACCTACCTATCTACGTACCTATGTACCTACCTAGCAATGTAACTACCTACTTATATACCAATACAGTAAAGTCTCGTTATATTGATATTCAAGGGAGTCCGAAAAAAATATCGATATAACCGGGACTATCGATATATCCGACCCTGTTTGCATGTTATTTTCTCCGTGCGTGCATAGAAATAGTATCGATATAACCGGGACTATCAATATATCCGATATCGATATAACGAGACTTTACTGTATATCTACCTAGGTATCCACCTACCTACCTATCTACCTACCTATAATAATAATAATACATTACATTTTAAGCACCTTTCAAAGCCTCAAGGAGATGTACCTACCTACCTACGTACCTACCTCTCTACGTATCTACCCACCTATCTACATATCTACATACGTATCCACCTACCTACCTATCTACCTATCCGTCCATCCATCTATACATACATACATATGGCAAGAATCAAGGCACTTGACATGCTTGATTTGCTTTCACTGGTTTAATAAAAATCATATGACGGGCCACATTTAGCCCCCGGGCCTTGATTTTGACACCTGTGGTCTAAAGAATGCTCTGAAATTATTGTAAATAGGAAATTGGATCCGAGTTGGACAAGAATCACAGCAAAACGAGTTTTTACAATGGCCCTCAATAGACAGTGTGTATGTGAGGGGGGGTGGGGGTCAGAGGGTGTACATTTTACCAGACATTCCAGTTTCAGCAGGTCCCCCGCCTCCCCTGCTGGCACCCATATTCAAGCACACACACACTCACACGCAAACAAACACACACACACACACACACGTGTGAGGCAGCGTGTAAATTAGTGTCAGCAGTTGGACATTGACCAGTGAACCAGATAAAGTGGGCAATAAAAAAAAAAAAAAAACTTTGAATAAGCGCAAAAAGCGCTGTAGAAATGCTGGCTAGCCAATTGAGAGTGAGATGCGGGGATTGGCTAGATATGAAAAGTTTATAAAAGTAAATAAGAAAGACTCTTCGGCAAAAATGGCAGGCGGTTATTTGCTTGGAAATTGCAAGCAAACGGGGTGACAAGATAAGGATTAAGACAGGCGGACTCAAGTCAGTCTTTCTTATTTTTAAATTAATGCTAATAATCCCAGATTTTTTTAGAGTCATTTTGAAGTAGTTTTAGGACACTTTAACTCATTTATATTGGTGTTTTGCATTTGAATAAAAATATCCGCCTGTGTGTTTTGGGTATTTTAGATGCTATAAAACGTTTTTCTGATGTCACTTAGGAAACAAAAAAAAAATGGTGTCAGTTGTCCTTTAAAGTAGGGGTGTCAAAGTCATTTTTTGCCGCGGGCCACATTGTAGTTATGGTTTCCTCTCGAGGGCCGTTATGAATTTAGGGAACCCATTAGAATGTTTAAATCCCTTCAAATATTACATATAGAGCACACAGCAAATTAATGAATAACTCGTTTTCAAATCTGAAGTCAAGAATAATGACTTTTATTGTGGTTGACATCCAAAAATATGAAATTTTGGCTCAGATTTTAGCAATCATCATGGAATTTAATAAGTTTGATTTGCTTTCGCGGGCCGAAAAAAATGATGTGGCGGGCCGGATTTGGCCCGCGGGCCTTGATTTTGACACCTGTGCTTTAAAGTAAAGGTCCTAAAGGAAAGGTCCTCACTTGGCCTATAAAAAAGGTCAACATCTTATAAGTAGACTACTTTCATATTTTGAAAAAATACGTTTTTTTATAAAATAGTAATGATGGTTTGACAATGATCCCCAAGGTGAGCATTTGTAAATCAATAATCCCACGTTGACAATTTGAGGACTGATTTCCTCTCCTTGCCGTCGTTTTTTTCGCGTTATTTGGCAAAAACACACAAACCCGCAAAGAAGAGAAGATTTTTGTTGGCGGCTCAATTTTGTTGGTCCTGGCGGCACATTTTACAATATCCTCGGCCTCTGCAATGCGTCCTTGAGACAGCAACCAGCGTGGGGACTCGGGGATAAACCTGCGCCATCACAAAAAAAAACAACAAAAAAAACCCCTTGGCGCATAGAAATGGCTAAACATGATGGAAAAAATGCCACGAGCGACTTACCACCAGAAAGTTAAGAGGAGAAAGGCGGGCGTATTGATGCCCAGCAGCAGCATCCTCCAATCTCGTAGGAAGTAGGCGTGGATGGGCAGCAGCATGTAGCCCAAGGCGAAGAAGATGCATGCGCCCGCCGTGGTGAAGAACTGACGCACTTCAGCACTGAGGAGCTCTGCACCTGTGAGCCAAGTATGTGCGTGTATAGAAATATACACATATATATCTATAATACATTTCATTTCAAAGCGCCTTACAAAACTCTCAAGGTCACTTTAAAGTAGTACAATAAGTTTTTTCTGTGGGTGAGCAGCGGCAGCCATATGCGCCAGCGTTCACTCAACCCGGAATAACTCAAATTGATAGAAGGCTAGCTAGCTTGCTAGCTATCCATTATGTATCTGGCCAGCCAGCCAGATAGCCATTAACAATCTACCAGCTAGCATTCTATTTATTTGAGTAGCTAGCTAATAGATAGCCAGCTAGACAGCTGCAGATGTTACCTATTATTTGACTGTTTTGTGTGGATTTTTACATGCAGGTAAAAATGACCCACAACATAATCAACGTCAGCTATCAATAATAGATCGCTAATAGCTAGCAAGCCAAATAGCTAAAAGCTGCATACAGTAATCCCTGTTCATCAATGTTAATGGGGACCAGAACCACCCACGATATGTGAAATTCCGCAAAGTGGATATACACAAACTATTTTATTTTTATTCTTTTTTTTGGTGAAAGATGGAATATTATGAGATTAAAATTACATTTATTCCATTTTTACTCTTGCAAGAATAATCAATGTTTTTTCTGCAAAGCAAACAGTTTTCTGGTTCTTTTTCTTGAAATTATTTAATTTCCTAAGGAAATATGATTATTCGCTGAAGTGTCCATTTCTTTTTAAGAGAAAAAAAAATGTAAAATTACAAATTTGATTAAAAAAAATCTACTAAAAAAGTATCACCCAAAGATTCCATATTCTTTCTAAAATAACGAAAAATCTACATTTTTCATCCGCATTGTTTGGTGTCACGTACCTAGCACAAAGCCAGCCAGGTAGTTGGAGATGTTCGACAGACCTCCAATGAAATGCAAGACGCAGAAAGCCAACCAGGAGTGTATAAAGACCTGGAGGAAAGCACATAGCGTCTGGCCGGCGAGCGTGACAAACAGCACGATCTTCCTGCCAAACCTGAAAATGGTAAACAAATTCACCAACTGGGTTATTGTATATTTCGCGTGGCGAAAATCATGACAAGAGTGATTATTTTTTTATCGACATGTGCATTTTTCAACCTGTCCGAGAACTGGCCAGATAGGAAGGATCCGACGAGAAATCCGGCGTAGTAAATCGACAACGTCAGGGGCTTCTTCCACTCCTGACCGCACACAAGGTCCCACTGCGATGTGAAAGTGGGACAGAAAACAAACCAAAAAAAGTGTTGAGGTAAAAAAAAAATTAAAAAGCCTGCATCCGTGAAAAAAAAAAAAATCACTCGTCTGGACGAATTTTGCTAAAAATATGGCCGCCTCAATCAGAAATGATGAAATTCACGTTTTTATTGCATTTGAAGGACCGCAAAATGTCCCCATTTTTATGAAAAAAAAGGAAAAAAATGTACTCACTTCAGAGACGATGGTAGAGGCGTACACGGTGCGATCGTACTCCCAACCATCAAGGCAGCCCTCTAGCGGCACGGTAGTTAAGTTGACATCGAAAGGCTGCAAGCCCTCCTTCGAGTAAGCCAGCAGAGCATCCAACCGGTAGCGGGAGCATTCCGAGGGCCGGCCGTCCTCCTCCAGGGGTATGCTGGCGTTACGCCATTCTTGCGTCAAGTTTAGCCTGTGCGCCGGCACCAGGCAGCGGTGGGCCGGCGTGCCGGCTACGAAGACCCCCGTCAGGGTGCCGTAACCATTGGGAATCATGGCGATGCAGAGCAGAAGCGAGAGGCGACGTTGGAAAGGTCCCCAGACCTTCAAGAACTCCGTTTCGGCGTCATAGTCATTCACGTCGTCCATCGTGTACGGCGGCGGTTGATTCTGGACTAGGGTCTTTTTTTTTTTCGGCTTGGTCCACTCAAGTGAAACCATCCCAGCACCACCCTCACACTCTGTGTGTGTACACACACATGTACACACAAGCACAACATTAACTCAAGTCCACATTCAACTAGTGGACATTTATTGTCGGCACTGAAATGGAACACGTGGAAACAACACGGACATCAACAATACGACAAACCAGTGTGATGCAGGTGGCCGGAATTTTAAGAAGATTTTTGCAATTAAGCCCAGTTCCTTTTAGCAAAGTGAAATTTGGCATCCTGTCAAAATAAAACCCGAAAAAAAAAGTTAGAGGAAGCTTTGGCCACAAATCGTACACACAATGTACTGTACTATCATTGGCTCGGCTGGCGTTGCATAAATCTAGAATGGACAGTCCCAAATTTGGCTGCGGTCTCTCAAAAGCATTACATTTAGTAGACATACCTTATCCATGATGACGAGCCCCACAAAAACATCTAGATTTCTCCGAAAACAAACGACGATGACAATCATAATGACAAATTTTTGGGGTGTTAAGTAGGCCATTTCCAAGTGGTCATTTTGTTTCCACTCTGTACATGAGAAAATGTTAGTATGTTGATGAAGTAAAACTAAAACTGGACACTAGTACTGTAAATATGGGTTGATGCAATACAGCTACATATAACAATATGCCTTTCTTGATACAGTAAAGTCTCGTTATATCGATATCGGATATATCGATAGTCCCGGTTATATCGATACTATTTCTATGCACGCACGGAGAAAATTACATGCAAACAGGGTCGGATATATCGATAGTCCCGGTTATATCGATATTTTTTCGGACTCCCTTGAATATCGATATAACGAGACTTTACTGTACTTGTACAGTAGGCAGTTGACATTTTTATTTTACTATGCTTAGAATATCTTGTTTTTCTATCCTTTCACCCCCACCCCACTCCATCCCCTTTCAAATTACTGCTGTGGACTGCAAATGTTCCCATCGTGGGACGAATAAAGGTTTTCTGATTCTTAAAGTTTGATCAGTCACTACCAAACGGGAAAGTCTTCATAATTCACCGACAATATCAAAAAAAACAGTTTTGGCGAGAAACAGTTTGCGTTCGCAAGGTTGCATGTTAACAACCGAGCCTTAACTCCCCCGAACTTTGACATCGTGTTTGGCTGAGAGTGGACCTAAAACACAGTTCTTTTGGCCGCTTGAAAGCTACTTAGCGCCGTTTAGAGTACAAGCACGTGCACTTCTAAAGAGTATTTCAAAGTGTGGAATGTTTCGGGGAGCAAACAGTCGCCTACTGCTGTGAGACCGACCAATGCTGGTGGCTCAGATGGACCGGGTCACTTTTTGGAAACGTTTGATCATAGCCCGGTAAATCAAATCAGACGGTCGAGGGGATGTGTCGGGCTGAATTATTTCCTCTCTTCCTTCTATGAGTCCTGATTGTTTTGCCTCGCGCTAGATGAGAGCGGGTTCATCTTGAAAGGGGGGTTTAAATGCTCTGCTGGGAGTGAGGGGGCGATTCGCTGGACCACCGAGGGGTCCGGCTCAGTGATTGAAAACCGCCACAGCGCACGCACGGTTCAACATGGGCGACTACAACGAAGATACGGCTTTCCTGGGCCAAACCGGACCTCACTTCTGGATAACTTTTATCCTTCTCAACACCATTTTCGTCTCCACCGGTTTCAACGGGCTCTACATCGTTTTCGTCGGGGCGGCCCCTGAGCACCGCTGTCTCGTGCCGGAGGTCAACCTCACGGCGGCGTGGCGGGATGCCATCATTCCAGTCACCGAGACGAACGGACGTGTTATACGTAGCCAGTGTAGGCGCTACAAGCTGGACCTGGTCCGGAACCTCTCGGCGGAGGGATACGTTCCGGGGACGGATGTCAACCTGACAGGTTTGGAGCAGGAGGCCTGTCTGGACGGCTGGAGCTACAACAGAGACATTTACCCTGACAACATTGTTACCGAGGTCGGATTGCCTTTTGCGTGACCAGGATGTCAAACCCGCGGGGAGAATTCATTGCATGTGTCTTTGCAGTGGGACTTGGTCTGTGATAACCAGTGGAAAGTTCCATTTGCATCCTCGACTCTGTTCGTAGGATATCTCCTGGGCTCGCTCATCTCAGGACAGCTTTCTGACAGGTACCCCATACTTCTGAGTAATCAGCTAAGTTGTTGATTTGTTTGTTTGTTTGTTTTTAACCCTTATACCATTTTTTGTCCAATATCTGAATTGTTGGACAAGTGTCCACAGTATCAAACTCCTGTACAAGGGTAAAATGTGGCAGGAAGAGGAATACATATATTGTGTTCACGGTGCATGTGATGACCCGGATCTGTTGGGGTCATTCCACAAAAGAGTACTGTCGCATGTCCGAGTTTGTTCGTGGGAGAACATTTCACTGCCACTGACTGAGGTTTGAGCTAACGAGCGACTGGATACTCTTTCCTTGGAGGGGATTTTTTGGGAGAAGTCTTTCTGTTCTCAACACCATCTTTTTCCAGCTGTATAAACTCAGATTGAGAATATCCTCACCCCCCCCCCATCACTTTCCCAGCAAAAAGTAACAAATCAGGCTTGCAGCCAGCTGCAAGGTCACACAGTGTGACATGAGAGTGAAAGCGACGGGCAGCCTAGCGTCAGAACCGGCGTGAATTTAAGTAACGACCCAGGCAGATCATCGTCTGTTCTTGACAAACACAATTTGTTCTCGTGGTTCCGCTCTAGCTGACGTATGGAACGGAAGGTGGTTTAATTTTCAACTGTCCATCGTGATTTCCTTTTTAGGTTTGGAAGGAAGAAGACCGTTTTCATCTCTTTAGGAGCTCAATCCATCTCGGTCCTGTTGCAGTCCTTCTCCCAGTCATGGAGGATGTTCTGCATCATGTTTTTGTTTGTCGGAGCGTCCCAGATTTCCATCTACATCTCTGCTTTTGTGCTTGGTACGGTGTCATCTCTCACGCCTCGGGTCTTTCGGAATCTGCATCTGTTTTTGTCTCCCCCCCGGATAGGAACGGAGGTTTTGAGCAAGACGCTTCGTGTGATGTTCACAACGCTCGGAGCTTTCCTTTTCTATGGGATCGGCTACATGATTCTTCCATGGATTGCCTACAGTATCAGAGCGTGGAGAACCCTTCTCGCCGTTCTGGCTGCCACCTCTGTGGTCTACATTCCTCTTTGGTGGTACGCTACCCAAGTTCTTTGACAAACCACTCGGCGTTTCCGGTTAAGGATCCTGATTGTGTACTCGCAGGTTCATTCCGGAGTCACCACGATGGCTGATCACTCAGGGCAGAGTGGCAGAGGCTGAAGCCATTGTCAGAGACGCAGCCCGGAAGAACAGAGTCGAAGCGCCGCTTGTTATCTTCCGAGGATCTGAGGTCTGGTTTTCCGAGCGGCTTCTGCACTAAGTTTCTTCGTAAAAGGAGAGTTAACGTGGTCCTTTTGATGTATTTCCGGTTTTCCTCATGGTTCTTCAGTCGCTGCCTCCGAGTAAGACGTACACCATGCTTGACATCCTGAGATCCAAGAACATGAGATGCATCACGTTGATGTGTCTTGTTCTCTGGTGAGCATGATCATAAAATTAGCAACTAGAACTTGACCAATTTGTTGCGCTAGCTGGTGAACGTTCCATCTTTGATCCCAAAACAGGATGGCCATCAACGTGGGCTATTTTGGTTTATCCCTGAACACTTCCAACCTCAGTGGCGACCCCTTCATGAACTGCTTCTTGTCGGCGACCACTGAGGTCCCCGCCTACATTGTGTCCACGTGGCTTCTGAAGAGATGTCCCAGAAGGGCATTACTTTCGACCTTTCTGGTCATCGGTGGAGGAGTTCTGCTGCTTATTCAGTTCGTACCACCAAGTAAGTCCCATCAAACCTCTGTCATGCAGGAACTCTCTGTCTCTGTTTCTGTCTCACTCACCCTCTCACTTGGCCAGGGCTTGAATATGTGGCCTTAGCTCTGGAAATGACCGGAAAATTTGGCTTCACCATGGCCTTCGGCATCGTCTACATCTACACGGCAGAGGTGTACCCTACCGTCCTCAGGAACCTCGGCATGGGAATATGCTCGTCAGCCGCTCGCATCGGAAGCATCACGGCTCCTTACGTCATCTATTTAGGTACATTGTGTTATCATGCGCTTGTCATTTTTTTTACATTTGTTATGTTATTATTTGTTGGTTTTTTTTCCACTTATAGGTACTTATAATAAGGCGTTGCCCTACATCCTCATGGGAAGTCTCACTATCGGATCCTGTGTGGTCAACATCTTCCTTCCGGAGACCTTGAACAGAGACCTTCCGGAAACTCTGGAAGAGATGCAGGAATGGCGAGGGTATGACTCATCTCTGAGGGAAACAAAGATACATTTATGTGTGTCACGTTTTGTGTTGTGATGATCCTCACATGGCTGTCCTGTTCAGGTGGTGCTGCGGAACCAAAATCAAGAACTATGCGGAAAACGGAGAGAGTGGACATACGCAAAAACAAAACTGAGCCAAAAATTGACTGCACAGTATTACTGTGTAGCTTCTAAAGTAGCATTTATTTACTTGGTGTTTACTTTTGAAAATGTCTTTTTTTTTTTTTCATTGACATTTTGATGAATTATTTTGGAGGACTTTTCATTTGCGTGTGATGTCAAAACACATGGAAACATCAAACGAAAGCTCAAAAATTGTCAATCGTTTTTGTACAGTACCAAGGTGTCATGACGATTTACAGCCACCTCATGAGTTCACTGTCGTAATCCAACATACCTGAGTCAATAATTCACAAAAAAGAGAATTATTCATGATTGAACCTGAATGGCAAATCGAGACAAACGATTGACCTGCTGAATTAAAGTGACGTGGAGTTTGATAGCCAATCGCGTCCATCCTTGATTGAAATTCCCGACATTTGTTTGACTTCCGGATCACCGTTTCAACCAGAGAACCATCCATTGTCCTTACTCAGCGAGAAACATGCAAATGCGCTTAGATTGTTGTGTTATCTTGGATGAGTGCAAAGTTGAAGCTTGTAGTCTCGGCATGAAACCTTGTCCCATGAGACAAAAACAATAAACCACAATGATCCCAAATAACTCTACTGTTGCACCTCATCACAAGTGACTTTTGTTGTGTACGTGTGATTGGACGGGGTTCTAAAATCACAAATTTGTCAGAACTGGAAAAAGCAATCACTGACAGCGTGTCCAGGTGACGTGTTAATGATTTACACCTTCTCCGAGAGGTGAACCAAAGCCAATTTCTTCAAGATCAAGGGATTTTCTTCTCGTATAAGACGACCAGCGCAGATTCAATAGTTACTGTGTAACCGCCCCTGACACGTGAAGCCATCTTCATTTTTTTTGTGGACTGATCATTTGCTTAACAGTGAGTTTAAACAATGGTTGACTCGAAGCTCCGAGACTACGACAGCATTACGTCCTTCCTAGGCCAGTGGGGGGCCTTTCAGCGTCGGATTTTCATCGCCTTGGCTATCAGCATCTACCCCAATGGCTTCATTGGCATCTACATCGTATTTGTGGCCGACACGCCGTCTCACCACTGCCGCATCCCCGAGAACGTGAACATTAGCCAGGCGTGGAGAAACGTGACGATCCCCACGGAGACGGCGGATGGCGTGGCGAGGCCCCGGTCTTGCGCCAGGCTCAACTTGGAGCTGGTTAAGAACTACTCACAGAATGGTGTGGTGCCCAATGTCGGGGTTGATGTGGATAGTATTCCTTTAGAAAGCTGCCTAGACGGGTGGATATATAGCAAAGATATCTACCAGTCGACCATTGCCACCGAGGTGAGGCAAAAAGCTTCAATCTGACCCTTTGTATTTATTCATTTATTTACTTATTTATTTAGTTAGTTATTTAGTTATATGCGTATTTATTTATGTATGTATTTATTTATTTCTAATTTTTGGGGGGACACTAGGTGTTTGTTGCCATCTATTAAATAAATAAATAAATAAATAAATAAATAAATAAATAAATAAATAAATAAATAAATAAAAATAAAATAAGCTAATAAATACAGAAGCTATTAAATAAATATGCAAATGAATAAACAAGCACAATAAATAAATAATAATAAATAATAATAAATGTAATATAATAAACAAATAAATACACAAAACAAATACATAAATAAATACATAAACAAATAAACAAGCAAATAAATATACAAATATAAATAAATAAGATAATAAATAAACAAGTAAACAAAACAAATAAATACACAAACAAATAAACAAGTCAATATACAAATATAAATAAATAAATAAATAAATAAGCTAATAAATAAACATGCAAAAAAACAACAACAAATCAATCAATCAATCAGCGGTTGTTAAAGCGCTATATAAATAAATATGTATTGTATAAATAAATCAATAACTTATCTGTGCACAGGTTTTGGTATTTATACATTTGTTGTAATTATGCTGCTTTATAGAATTTTATTTTCATTTTAATAACCTGAACCTTGAGGACATGCCCCAAAAGGGTTGAGTGAACGCTGGTGCGTGTGGCTGCCGCTGCTCACCCACAGAAATCCTATGACTGTAAAGTGACCTTGAGAGTTTTGAAAGGCGCTTATAAATGAAAGGTATTATTATTATTATTATTATTATTATCATCATCATTTCGACGACATTTCAACATCGGCAAAAGTTCAATATCTTTGCGTCTAATTCCTGATGAGAAACATTTGTCGTGTGCTCCTTCTTCACAGTGGGATCTAGTTTGTGAGAATGCACACAAAATCCCCTTGTCCTCCTCCATTCACTACCTGGGCGTCCTGGTGGGAGCGTTCGTTTCGGGCCAAGTATCGGATAGGTGAGCAAAAAACTATTTGTAAGTGAAGCTACATTCAAGTGTTCCACGATTCAAAACCAGGGATTCTTATTTTTTTTTTGGTATACACACAGATACGGGAGGAAACCTGCCCTGTTCACCATGATGGTCCTCCAGACGGTGGCCATTACGGCGCAGTTATTCTCAAACAGTTGGGAGATTTTCACCTTCACTTTTTTCCTGGCGGGCGCTGGTGGCTTTTCTAATTACATCATCGCCTTTGTGCTGGGTACGTTTTTACATTCACCGCATATTCCGGTGTATAAGGTGCACCCAAACACCTTGATTTTCTTCAAAAGATGCCCCTGCGCCTTACACGCTGGTGCGCCTTATATAATAATAATAATAATAATAATAATAATAATAATAATAATAATAATAATAAGAATCATCATCATCATAATAATAATAATAATAAGAATCATCATCATCATCATCATCATCATAATAATAATAATAATAATAATAATAATAATAATAATAATCAGAGTCCGAATCAGAATCGGAATCATCTTTATTGCCAAGTATGTAGAACACACAAGGAATTTGTTTCCGGTCGAACACGCTGCACTAGTATCATCATCAATAATAATAATAATAATAATAATAATAATAATAATAATAATAATAATAATCAGAGTCCGAATCAGAATCAGAATCATCTTTATTGCCAAGTATGTAGAACACACAAGGAATTTGTTTCCGGTCGAACACGCTTCACTAGTATCATCATCATCATCAATAATAATAATAATAATAATAATAATAATAATAATAATAATAATAATAATAATAATACATTTTATTTCAAGCGCCTTTCAAAGCTCTCAAGGACACTTTACAGTCACAGACAAGCATAGATACAATAATAAATAAAATATAATGATAAATAATGTATAAATATAAATAGTATAAGAAGTATAAATAATATGTGAAGAGTGAACGCTGCTGCGTGTGGCTGCCGCTGCTCACCCACAGAAAAAAATGTATCCTGTGACAGTAAAGTGACCTTGAGAGTTTTGAAAAGCGCTTATAAATGATTATTATGATTATTAACACTATTATGATGATGATGATGATTATCATACTACTTCTTCTTATTATTATTATTAACATACATAGTTATGTATTTTTCTATGTATGTATCTACTGTATTTATTTATATATTTATGTATTATTTTATTTTGTGTGTATTGTTATTAGGGACAGAAATTTTGAGCCCCAAAGCCCGCGTGGTCTTCTGCTCCCTGGGTGTTTTCATGAGCTCGGCCATAGGATACATGCTCATGCCCCCCGTGGCCTACTTCCTTCGTTCTTGGCGCCTGCTGCTGATCCCCATGGCCGCCAGCGGACTGATATATATACCCCTATGGTGGTAAGGGCGTGCAAAAGAGACGTCGTGACGTAGCCTTCCACTGTGACGTTATATCCTTGTCGCCGATGTCAAACGCTACTGCAAGGTTCATACCCGAGTCGCCACGCTGGCTGCTCTCCCAAGGCCGAGTGGGGGAGGCTGAAATTATCTTGAAGGACGCTGCCAGGATGAACAAGGTTGCCATGCCGGAGGCCATTTTCACAGAGGCGGAGGTTAGAGTTTCCAAATGTACAATGGTCACAAAAAAAACTGGTAATTGGGGAATGGGTGGGGGGGCTCAAAAATGAGGGTGAACGTATTTTGTACCCGTAATGAATTTTACCATCCTTTTCGGGAATAGTGGATGTGTGGGTGAGATAAACTCATTCACTGCCAGACAAGTGTAAAAAATGTGTCCACTCCATTGCCAGAAAGAGTTAATTCCTAAGTTATATGGGTCTGGAGTTATCTGATCTTGAAAAGGGCGCTTTAACAACAGCCGAATCTGCAAAAAAATGACATTGGCAGAGGTCTGGCAAGATAGCAAGCGAATAGATAGCTAATAGCTAGCGAATAGATAGCTAATAGCTCGTGACTAGACACCTATTAGTTAACGAATATATAGCTAACAGCTAGCGAATAGATAGCTAATACCGGGCGAATAGATAGCTAATTCCAAGCAAATAGCTAGCTAATACCTAGCGAATAGATAGCTAATACCTAGCGAATGGATGGCTAATAGCTAGCCAGCTATATAGCTAATAGATACAGTAGCTAGCTATTATATATTTTATCATACATATTTTATGTTATGTTATGTTATGTTGGCGCTGCATGTCATATTTTCAATTCATGAATACATTCGGGTATGGCAGTGAATGAGTTAAGTTCGTTCGGAAAAGTTCGGGTGTGTTTTAGGTTCATGTACTTTAATCAGCAAAAACAATTCAAAAGTATGCCCGTTTAGAGTTATTCAAGTCTCATTTTTTATTTATTTATTTTTATTCCAGATTGAAGATGCGATACTGATGAAAGACAACAAGTACAACATTGGATCTATCCTGCGCAACTGTAACATATTCACCATCACAATGTTGTGTTCTATTCTGTGGTATGCCCTTGTTTGGTCTGTTCTGATCATAAATGGCTAATCTTTAGCAAATTCTCGCAACGGTAAATCAAATTTGTCCCGATGTACCTACTTCACGGATTTTCCTTTTTTGCGAGGTTAATAATAATAGTAATAATAATAATAATAATACATTTCGTTTTTAAGCGCTTTTCAAAATTGTCAAGGTCACTTTACAGTCACAAAATATTTTTTTTTCTGCGGGTGAGCAGCGGCAGCCACATGCGCCAGCGTTCACTCAACCCGGAATAAGTCAAATAGATCGAAAGCTAGCTATCTTGCTAATAGATTGCCAGCAAGATAGCTAGTTCGGTAGATAGCTAATAGCGAGCTAGATAGCTGATAGACAGCCAGCCAGCTAATAGACAGAAAATAGATAGCAATCTAGGTAGCCAGCTAGGTAGCCGGCTAGATAGATATAAAGCTAGCATACACATGATGTAAGAAGAACCAGCGTTCACTCAACCCGGAATTAACTCAAATAGATAGAACGCTAGCTAGCTAACAGATAGCTATATATATGTATATATATACAGTAAAGTCTCGTTATATCGATATCGGATATATCGATAGTCCTGGTTATATCGATACTATTTCTATGCACGCACGGAGAAAATTACATGCAAACAGGGTCGGATATATCGATAGTCCCGGTTATATCGATATTTTTTCGGACTCCCTTGAATATCGATATAACGAGACTTTACTGTATATATTTATATTTTTATATTTATTTTATATTTTTATATATAGCCATATAGCTAATAATTGGCCAGCTACGTAGCTAGCTAGCTAGACAGATATTTAGCAAATGAATAAATAGCCAGCTACATAGCTAGCTAGCTAGACAGATATTTAGCAAATAGATAACAAATGGATAAATAGCCAGCTACATTATTATCAAACTACTAGTCACGTGTAATTGATTTCGAAACAGGTTTGATGGTCAAACAACCTCACATCTACTCGTTAGTTCTTCTTGACATTTCATCCTGAACTACGGTTACACGCATCTTATTGGGCTCCACAGGTTTGTCATCACCATCAGCTACTACGCCCTGATCCTCAATACATCCAACCTTCACGGAGATCCGTACCTCAATAGCTTCTTATCGGCGGTGACGGAAGTTCCGGCATATTTGATCGCCTTGCTGCTGTTGCACTTTTGCCACCGCCGCCTGTGCCAGTCGTCGACGCTGCTGATGGGGGGCGTCATGATCCTCTGCGTGCACCTCATTCCCATAGGTAAGAAACATTGGATGTTTGTTAACTTTATTCATTTTGTTTAGCAAATTACAGTAAAGTCTCGTTATATCGATATCGGATATATCGATAGTCCCGGTTATATCGATACTATTTCTATGCACACACTGAGAAAATAACATGCAAACAGGGTCTGCTATATCGATAGTCCCGGTTATATCGATATTTTTTCGGACTCCCTTGAATATCGATATAACGAGACTTTACTGTATTATTAAATACGCACTGGAATTTTACGTACCTGTGAACTGTGATTCTGTCTTGCGTAATTGATAAACAGTGAAAGGTACATACGAAGCTACATTTTCATATATAGCTACAGACATTTTTTAGCTCAAGAAACATTTCGACATTGGTATAAATAAGACTATTTAAAGCAGGGGTGTCAAAGTCATTTTTTTGCCGCGGGCCACATTGTAGTTATGGTTTCCTCTCGAGGGCCGTTATGAATTTGGGGAACCCATTAGAATGTTTAAATCCCTTCAAATATTACATATAGAGCACACAGCAAATTAAGGAATAACTCGTTTTCAAATCTGAAGTCAACAATAATGACTTTTATTGTGGTTGACATCCAAAAATATGAAATTTTGGCTCAGATTTTAGCAATCATCATGGAATTTAACAAGTTTGATTTGCCTTCGCGGGCCGAAAAAAATGATGTGCCGGGCCGGATTTGGCCCGCGGGCCTTGACTTTGACACATGTGATTTAAAGGATAACACCATTTTTTTTGTTTCCTAAATGACATCAGAAAAACGCTGGATCAAGGTCAAATGCGCTCAGTCGAAGTCATTTGAAGTGATTTTACAAATTATGGACACAACTTGTCCGGATGCGTCGTTTGTCCTTTAAAAATCAGTGCTCACTAGTACAAATTACGCAGAAACCGTACAACTTCACAGGTATGCGTTTTTGTCGATCAATCAAGTTGAGTTGAATGCAGGATGCCAGTTTGTGTGGCTGTGTTGCCAGATCTGCAGTGGGTGTCCGTGCTGCTCGAGATGCTGGGCAAATTTGGCGTGACGGCAGCCTTTTGTATCGTATACGCCGTCACGTCCGAACTCTTTCCCACCGTGATACGGAATACGGCCATGGGCTGCTGTTCAATGGCGGCTCGGGTGGGCACCATCATCTCCCCTTTCATCATCTACCTCGGTGCGCACAGTGTAAAACCACCTATTACATTTCCATGGTAACAAATAGAACCAAAGTGAATAAAAATATGGATTTCTCCTCCAACAGGGCAATATTATAAGGCCCTGCCGTACATTTTGATGGGATCTTTGGCCATTTCTGGGGCCTTCCTTTGTCTCTTGCTACCGGAATCATTCGGGAAGCCTTTACCGGAGACCCTATCGCAAATGCAGAGAATATGCAGGTGAGTTTTGAGTACTGATCCCATCCAGATCATAGAAATCATTTTTTTTCTCCTCCATATTTTCACAGACGAAAAGGTCAAGACAAAAAGGAAGCTGATGCACAGGACTATGAGTGTAAAGAATCCAAGCTTTAGTGAAACAACTAAAACCACAATTAGGATTTTTGACCTGTATTTTTGTATGCTATTTTGTACACAAGTCAGGAAGATGTTTACAAGTGCAAGTAATGTTTTATATTGACGTACATTTCAGAATGTGTACGTTGCTTTTGCTGTACTTACAAGGGATGTGAAATAACTACACAGCCCTGTTTGAATGGCATGTTAAAAAAACACAGTTGAACTTTTTTACTATCATTTCAAAAATACATAATTAAAAAAATGCAATAGCAACAGTAAAGAAACTTCATGATGGCTAAATCCTCTTTAGCATGTGTTTTTTTTTTTTAAATCTGGCAACAATTGAGTTGTACAGGTTGTAGTACACATTCACGTTTTGAAATGTATTTTTAATAAATGTCCTCAATGAGTACTTTAGATTTTACCTTCACCTTTATTTACATAAATATCCATAGTCTCTCTTCAGTACAAAGTGTTCCCTTTTCCACCTTTTTCACATCTTAAGCATTTTACGTCAATTTTACAGCTGGCTGGCAATAAGTAACACAACTCTATAAATAATGCTCCTAAAAGCCGCGACGTTGGCTTTACACGTGCGACAGTTAGATCATTTTTGTTGCTTTTAACATTCTTTTCAATGACACTATCAGAGATCTGTTGGTTTAGTTTGACAAAGTGCTTATTATTGATTATTATAAACCTATTTAAATTTAATATCTTTTGATGTACTGTACTCCTCACACAGATATATAAATATATTGCGTACCTTTGTGAGTGAGTAACTTGTTGACAGGTGGAACGACTGGTAATCTGAAATCAGTTCGTCACGAAAATGGGTCCGGAGGGAAACAAGTCATTTGCTTAGTTTAAAACAACAGCCTGGCTTTTATAAGCTTGATTTTTGCATAAAATGGACTTCCGGTACCACTTTTGGAGGGAAAATACATCACGTTTTAAAAGTGAGCCATATCCGTGTTTGATCCTACGAAATGAACATTTTCCTGCTGATTGCTTGGTCATTTACATCGTAAAACGTCGTTTAATTTTTATTTTATCGTTGTTGTTGTTTTGTCAAGGTACGCAGCGTTTTTTTTTCTTCCTTTGGTGACATTCTACGCAGCAGATACTCATCTGTCAATCAATCGCTGTGAAATGCTTTCAATATATCAACGTTAAATATTTATATTTGTTGTTTGTACGGGTGCGTTCTTAAATGTTAAAGTTATAACGACGTCCACAGATTGTCGTTAAACGGATGTTACGTTGGCGAAAGAAAAGTCAAGCGCTCATCCTTTACTATGGAGTAGTACTGTATATTTATTGTTTTTTTTCAGATCTACAATCGGAATACTTGGCCAGAGGTGAGTTTTTCATCATGCATTTAATTTGAACACTAATGTTGACATTTGTGCAGAAACAAGTGCCCGTTTTGAACCCGTCCGATGGTTGTTTTGTCACAATCAGCCACTAGATGTCACTAAAAACAAGTCCGCTAACAACCACTATAATTGCCCACTCCGGTAATACAGAAATTTAATTAAACCATAAAAGGAATAAAACTAAATCCTAAACACGTGAAAAAATACTAAAAATAAATCCTCCATACTGCCTGCCTTTCTGTCTGTGTCCAACTATCAATTGTTGTATGCTTCAGTAACAATATGAAAAATGGATTTAGGAACAATCAGGAATCTATCGTTGTACTAAGTTCATCCTGTCTACTTGATATCTAATTTAAAGCAGATTCTTTAATCGGGAATCTACACGGTACATGTTTGATCACAAAATGATCCTAATTCTAATCAGTTGAACATTGCTTTTGCAGTTTAATATCCAATTAAATTAATATGAATCCATCTTTTTCTGATTACACGTTCACGTTTAAAACGCAATAACAAGAGTAAACCAGAAGATGGCGCCATAAAGTCAGAAAAAAACAATGTCCTACTTAATCTAAAAGGAATGTGGTTTGAGGAAGTGACCCTTGGCAGCCTCCGACGATGTATCAACAACTCTTAAATCGCTTTTTTTACGTGCTTGAATGTTTTTTACACCTTATCTGGTGCAGGCTAAGCAGTGTGCTTGTGTAGATTGCTGCAAGGGTAATGATAAACTGTAAAAACCAATTCTGGCTGCCAAAATGAAAAAGTAAAGTAAATAAATTAAATGGTGGCCTCAGGAACACTTGTTTCTGTGTTTTTGATTTTCAAATCAACATTGTCACGCAAACATTCCTAGATGCCGTTTAGGCATGAAGCCTGCTTCTTTGCCAGGCCCGTATTTGTGTCACAATTCTGCTATGTAATTATTTGCCTCAGCACACAGTCATTTTTGTTTGATGAAAATGGGACTACAAAGATGCGGAAGTGTGTTTGATTTATTTGTATTTCAACCAGCTGTGATTATATGACCTCGCCTTTAGAGAGAAAAAAAAACAAAAGTACATTGTGAGCTTCTTCGGAATTTTGATTGAATGATTAAGCGTCAAAACAAAAAGTGTATGACATTATCTCATACTTGAAAATAATGACGTGTCAGATCTGAGCCAATGATCCGTAGGAGGGTTTCCTAGTTCGAGGTAGCATTTCTTTGGAAATGGCCCTGGTGTTCTTGCCCTATAGCGCCTTCTTTTGGACAATATAATCACTGTCTATCGCAAGTCATGTGACTTCTGCTAAGTCGACTCCAGTCCGAACCTTGCACGATGCTACTTCCACCCCCCCCACTGTGTTACGTTGTGCATTCTCAGCCCACCAGTGAGAGAAAATAAATGATAGTTATTTAATAATGACATAAAATGGCGACTGAATTTACAGGGCAATGATAAAAAAAAATGCCATATATAAACGGGCTCGACGGGTTTTCCGTCCAGACCTCTTTGTTATTTTTTTATTATTGTTGAGCCTGTTATCAGCACGCATTTGATTGATTGCCCAACCAGACAAGACAGGAGTGGGAAATAAGCTATTTTATCTAGTTCACAGAGCCAGATATGACCTCCTTTGTGCATGTCATTTTTGTTTTTACACGGTATATTGGAGGTTTGTTTTAAGGTATCGCTCAGTATCTACTAAATAATAATAATAATAATAATAATAATAATAATCATGTTTGTCCTATTTGACAAGAGATGGCCATCTTCTACTACTACTACTCCTACTACTCCTACTACCACTACTACTACTACTACTACTACTACTTCTACTACAGTAAAGTCTCGTTATATCGATATCGGATATATCAATAGTCCCGGTTATATTGATACTATTTCTATGCACGCACGGAGAAAATTACATGCAAACAGGGTCGGATATATCGATAGTCCCGGTTATATCGATATTTTTTCGGACTCCCTTGAATATCGATATAACGAGACTTTACTGTACTACTACTACTACTACTACTACTACTAATAATAATAATTAGAATAATAATACATTTAATTCATAAGCGCCTTTTCAAACTCTCAAGGTCACTTTACAGTCACAGGATCAGTTTTTCTGTGGGTGAGAAGCGGCAGCCACATGCGCCAGCGTTCACCAAAGCTGGAAGTAACTCAAATAGATAGAAAGCTAGCTAGCCTAGTGTGTATTTTTTTTACTTCAAGATGGCACCACGAGAGTGTCTGCCTTTACAGCAGCTCCTGTATTTTGTTTTTCTACTTACTTCTTTCATTTCCTCTTCCTTTCATAACTTTGCTGCTGTCTTACTTCCGGGTAGAGTGAACGCTGGCGCGAATGGCTGCCTCTGCTCACCTGCACAAAAAACAAAACAAAAAAAAGTTCTTATCCAGTGACTGTAAAGTGTCCTTGAGAGTTTTGAAAGGCCCTAAGAACTTAAATATTATTATTATTATTATTATTATTATTATTATTATTATTATTATTATTATTATTATTATTATTATTATTATAGCTAGCTAACTAGATAGGTGTCCAGCCAGCTAAATAGCCATACAGCTAATAGATAGCGAGTTAGATAGCTGGCCAGCCGGCTAGTTAGCAAATAGATAGCAAATAGCGAGCTAGCTAGATAGCTGGATAGCTACATAAATAAATCAGTTTTGCCACGCCCTTCCAAAAACTCTGCATAATAAATCTGCCATTTTGTTGTGATTTTCATATGTGTAATGTATATTGTATATTATTTAAAAACATGATGATGATGGTGATGATGGCAACATTTGTCTAGCTACCTAGCCCGCTATGTATTTGCTATCTATTAGCTAGCGACCTAGCTGGCTCTATATTTTCTATCCATTAGCTACCTGTCTAGCTAGCTAGCTAGCTATCTAGCTGGCTATTTATTAGCTATATGGCTATCTAGCTAGTTATCTAACTGTCTAGCTGGCTATCTATTAGCTATCTGTTAGCTGGCTGTTAACTCCCAGTTGAGTGAACGCTGGCGCATGTGGCTGCTAGACAGCTTCTCACCCGCAGAAAAACTGATCCTGTGACTATAAAGTGACCTTGAGAGTTTTGAAAGGCGCTTAGAAATTAAATGTATTATTATTATTATTATTATTATTAACATTTTCGACTATTCGCAACAGCGTGACCAGATAGCGTTGGCTACAACCTCTTTCTTGCCACTCCCAATCAAAGTTTACTTTTCAACTAACCATGAAAAAAATCTAATTATACCTTGTGCGTTTAACCAAACCACTTGTTTTGAAAGTTTGCTAGCTTAACGCTATCACTCATCGTGAAACACTATAAACAAGCTAACACAACTAGCGTCAGCATAGCTGCGATATACTTCAATGAACAATGTCCTCACACTATTATCTGCCGCAGTCGCCATTTCATAATCACTTTTATGAATATGACAACGAAACCTGGGAACCTGACCTATTTCGTGTGTGTGTGTGTGTACTGTAGCTACGTCGGTTTGGAGGGCGGAATCCGCTCTCTACTTGAGTGCCATTCAACTTGTAAATAATGCTGTGTGGGAGTGTGCTCGCATGTTGTCAGCTGCGCGAAAAATTTATTTCCTGCGATAACCGCAGTGCGACCCGCCACACTCAGAAGATCATTTATACTATATATAAAGTCATCTTGGTGTTTTTTGGGGGGGATTTTAAACTGTAATTGGATGGAGCATTCGTGAATCCATTGATACTGGAGTATTTTCAAATTGTGTAAGCTAGGAGCTTCTGGGACTTTCTCTTCATGTTTGTAAGCACGGAGGCAGCGGGCCATTTTTAGAGGCAAACAACCTCGCCCCCCTCTTCTCTTGGAAAATCTGCAGGGGCTGTGTCCAGTTGCACACAGTATTTTGGATACATTTGGATGAACATTCTGGAACTGGTCTCTTTTATTATTTTTTTTCTTTAATTTTTAGATTGTTTATTTATTGTTTGAGAACCCCAAACCCCCCCAAAAAATGCATAGCCAATTTATATCATATCAAAAATTGTCATAATAATAATACATTGCGCTTATAGGCACCTTTCACAACTCTCAAGGTCACTTTACAGTCACAGGATCAATTTTTCTGTGGGTGAGCAGCGGCAGCCACACGCACCAGCGTTCACTCAACCTGGAAGTAACTCAAATAGATAGAAAGCTAGATAGCTAGGTAATAGCTAGATAATATATCGCTATTATATAACTACAGTAAAGTCTCGTTATATCGATATCGGATATATCGATAGTCCCGGTTATATCGATACTATTTCTATGCACGCACGGAGAAAATTACATGCAAACAGGGTCGGATATATCGATAGTCCCGGTTATATCGATATTTTTTCGGACTCCCTTGAATATCGATATAACGAGACTTTACTGTATTAGATAACTAGCTATATAGCCGGCCAGATAGCGAATAGATAGCTAGCTAGATAGCTAACTAGACAGCTAAAAGATAGCTATTAGATATCAATTAGATAGCTAGCTAAATAGATAGCTACATAGCTTATAGCTAGCTAGCTAAATAGCTAGCCAGATAGCCAACCAGCCAGCTTGACTGCTATAGTATTAGTATTAGTATTATTAAATTATTATTATTATTATTATTTGACAACTTTGATCACAGTTGAAAGTACTGCAAAAAAAGATCTACACAGTGTTAAGAAATATGTCAAAAACATGTTTGCATTAAAAAAATATATTGCTTGTTTCTATTCTAGTTTTAAATTGGTTGGTTGGTCTAGCCTTTATTAGTCTCGCAGTGAAGAAATTTACATTTCACAGCAGCAGAGTTACGAAAGGAAGAGGAAAGGAAGAAGTAAATAAACAAAATACAGGAGCTGCTGTAAAGGTAGCCACTTTCGTGGCGGCGCCATCTTGAAGTCAAAACAACGAAAAAAAAAATATAATTATGTGAAACAACACAAAAGACACAGACAGTCAATCAATCTTAATCACTTTCTGCACCCTCTTTGTAGTATGAAGCTGTTCTAGATGAAAGAGGGCAGGATCAAAGCATCTATTTCACCAGTGGATCAGGGACATCATGGTGAAACATGCACGTCTCATACAAGGTAAATGTTCAAAGCAAACACAAAGTTGTAACTATTGACGAAAAGAGATGGTCTCACATGTGCTTTCCCATGTAAATCCGCTTCAATTCCAAGCCGCGACTTGTTTTATTTGCTGGGTTTGTGTATTTTGTGGCGCGCGTTTAAATGACCTACTATTGTCGAGATGATGTAACATTACACAAAGGGGGGGAAATGGAGTCATTAAGATTTTTTTTTTCATCTTTACCAAAAAATAAATACAGATAAATAATCACAAAATCAAAAAAACTGCCTATCGGACAATTTTGTGATCTTTGTCTTGTCGAAAAATGCCATCCATATTTTCTCATGAAAAGTGGCCGGAGGGAAGTTTGTCGCCCTCTCCGCAGCGACTTTGCACATTTCCTGTAAACCAGCTGACATTTCCAACCGCTCACACCCACGCAGCCTTACAACCCACTCGCGTAATTTTGTATTTTTTTTCTTGAAGCATCACCTGATTGCCTACAGGGACTCTTCGCTAACCTCGGTGAATTTTTGGGTGTGAACGCCCTCGAAACAAGATGGCTGTTGACAAGATGACTCATTAAACCGCACCAGAGTATGCCAGGATTCTCACCAGGAAATTGTAATTTTCCACTACACACCATTCAACTCTTGGCTTTCTGCAAACCTATTTTTTTTTTTTTTTTTTGGGTGCTACACAGTCGTCGGTCGTCAAACTGCTCTTGATTGACGTCGCCGTGTCACACCCGATGAATTGACAAAATTATTTTGCTGGCAAATTCTGTCCAAACGAGGCTTTGGTATGCTTCAAAGCGATCTTGTCATGGCTTGCGATCAAGTTAATATGCAACCGCTAACAACTGCTTTACGTCAATCAAGCTTTTGCTTGTCACGTTACATCAAACGACCATCATTTATTTATTTTGTTGCATTACGTCACACATTTATCTGCGACTTTTATTTCCTACAAAGAAAACAAAACTGTGGCTAGTGTTAAACTAAAGCGTAGCCTTGAGATACGAGTGACCAGACTAGCTTTTTCAAGAAACGACGACAAACGGCGATCGTACATACCATTGCCTGTAGTCCGCTAGCTAAATGCTAATGCTAACACATCACGTTAAAAAAAGTGCCATATTGGCATATTTAAAAAATAATAATTACACCAAACAGAGAACACGCACACCATTCATTGACTTAAGTCTGCTAGCTAAATGCTAATGCTAACACATCACGTTAAAAAAAACTAACATATTGGCATTTTTCAAAAAAACAACACCAAATGGAGAACCCACATACCATTCATTGCCTTAAGTCTGCTAGCTAAATGCTAATGCTAACACATCACGTAAAAAAAGCCAACTTGGCATTTTTCAAAAAACGACTCCAAACGGAGAACCCGCATACCATACATTGCCTTAAGTCTGCTTGGTAAATGCTAATGCTAACACATCATGTAAAAAAACATAATATTTGCATTTTTCAAAAAAACGACACCAAATGGAGAACCCGCATACCATTCATTGCCTTAAGTGTGCTAGCTAAATGCTAATGCTAACACATCACGTTAAAAAAAACTAACATATTGGCATTTTTCAAAAAAACGACACCAAACGGAGAACCCGCATACCATGCATTGCCTTAAGTCTGCTTGCTAAATGCTAATGCTAACACATCACGTTAAAAAAGTATCATATTGGAAATTTTCAAAAAACGACACCAAATGGAGAACCCGCATACCATTCATTGCCTTAAGTGTGATAGCTAAATGCTAATGCTAATACATCACGTTAAAAAAACAAACATATTGGCATTTTTCAAAATAACGACACCAAAAGGAGAACCCGCATACCATACATTGCCTTAAGTCTGCTTGCTAAATGCTAATGCTAACACATCACGTTAAAAAACGACTTTATTATACTGTACTGTTTATTTCTTTAATTATAATACAATAGCACATTTATTATACATTAAATAAGGTATATTTTTGTGTAGTATTAAGGCTTAGAAAGTAGAAAATTATGTTTTATGGGGACTTGGGAACGGATTATTCTCATTTTAATGGTTTCCTATGGGAAATTGATTTTTGGGATGCACACTTTTCGCCTTACACACTCTGTCTGACAACTAATTAAGTTCGCAAGCCAAGGTATCACTGTATTTATGGTCCTTTAAGGAATTGACGTAGGCATGACAGATTTTTACAAGATACAGTACCCGACCATGGTCATATATACTTTATCCTCTGCGACGAGCTGTGGGGTGGATTTGAGCTGTTCAGTATGCAGCTATTTTCAGTGATTTTATTTAAACTGTGAGGTTGTTGATGGAGGATAGAGAACGTGATTTTGCACGTCGCCCCACCAGCGTCGCTTCCTGTCGCGGGTGTCAGACAAAGTGCAGGCGGCGGTGACCTAACCTCGCCACATCCGTACTCATCGCCCATTCGCTGTATTCGCCGAGCATTTGTTCCATTTGAACTTTCGAGAGTGGACGACCGAGCACGTCGACACTTGGGATTCGTCTGCGAATTTCCTCGTCTGAGGTGGTGGAATCGAAAAAGCAATAGACATGTTTGGTTATTGAGCGTACAACAGGAAATGCCTGGATGCTGATTTTGTCGAGTGGGGAAAAGGAGGAGCGGGGAAGCTTTGCTTGAGATGGAATTCAAATGTTTCGCAATCGTAAAAAAAAGATGAAAAACTGGTGTCATCAGAATATTGCTTGTCCCTTTCACTTCTTTATTTTTAGACCAGGTCCGCTGTCAACGCTCCCCAGTAATTAGTCACCCAATTAGAGTGGGAACGGCATTTGCATTTCAGAACATTATTAGATGAAAAATCTGTGTGGAGGAAAGAAATTAATTTATAAAAAAAATGGTAAGATTCATTTAGGATTAGGCAACATAAGATTAGTTATGATGATGAGGTGATACCAGGGCAAATAGGGCAATCATTCCAGTCGTCAGTACGGACAATAGAAGCAAATTAGTGGAGCCGCAGGGAGTAGTCCTCTGCTCCCCCCAACGGGAGAGCAGAGACCTATCATAGCAGAGTCCGGCACCGCGACTTCTGGACAGTAGTGATATATATATATATATATATATATATATATATATATATATATATATATATATATATATATATATATATATATATATATATATATATATATATAAATTTACTGGTAGTTTAGGCCCTATATATATATAGGGCCTAAACTACCAGCAAATTTTAGTTCGCTCACGAAGCTTCTTGGATAAGAAGCGAAACGTCTGACACCTTCAAAGAAGTACAGATGACGGCTGAAGAAACCTTTTCATCAATAATAATAATAATAATAATAATAATACATTTCATTTCTAAGCGCCTTTCAAAACTCTCAAGGTTACTTTACAGTCACAGCTTAAGTTTTTTCTGTGGGTGAGCAGCGGCAGCCACACGCACCAGCGTTCACTCAACCCCGAAGTTACTCAAATAGATAGAAGGCTAGCTAGCTAATAGCTAGCGAATAGATAGCTAATAGCTAGCGAATAGCTAGTCATTAGCCAGCGAATAGCTAACCAGTCGCCCATTTATAAGCACCTTTCAAAGCTCTCAAGAACACACTACTACTACTACTACTACTACTAATAATAATAATAATAAATTACATTCATAAGCACGTTTTAAAACGATCACCTTACAATAAACAGGATAAGTATAGAAATATTTAAACTGAACAGCGGTCCAATCACAGTACTAATGTTGTCGTTTTCCCCCCGGGACACTTACATACTACTCACGTCGTTCCATTTGCATCCTTGTAGTTTCTAAATAAAATAAAAAACACATACTCTTCACATGTATTGGTTTTCTTTTTATTAGAAAAAACAGACAACTATGTACAGTCCGTATATATTTACAATAGTTTTGGAAAACCGTTCGCGATTAAAAAGCTCAAGTCAAATCCCCGGCGAGCACCATCATAACCAAAACAGATGAGTTCTTATTCTGCATCATAACAGCTGCTGCATGTAAGATAAGTGGCTGAAAATGACAGACTGAGGACGGACTGACCTGGCAACACTCTCAGAAATGGAGGCGGGGCTTTCAAATTTTTATCTACCGGCGTCCATTTTTATGTCAAAAGTTCTTTCAGGCGTTGTGGGAATATCGATTGTTCAAATAGTTGTATAATGGAAGCAGCACAAAAACCAAGAGATATTGGCGTCCTACCAAAGAAATTCACATGATCAACGACGACGGGCCCAATGAGTAACCATCGACTAGTCCAAAAGGAAAACTATTGAATCCAAGGAGGTCAAGGTCACTCCAGGGGTTGTCCGGCGATATGTTGAAGTCTGAATTCAGTGTGGTGTAATGAGGCGCCGGAGACAGTTCGTCCAAGTCGTCCACTGTTCAAACAAGAGGGGGGCGCACAGTCATGACCTTGAAGGACACATTATAACCACAAAGTTCCAACTCAGAGATCCAGAGGCTAAAATTTACAAATAAATAGCAATTGAGGACGCCGGTTTTCGTTTCTTCCAATAAACCGCGATTTGCGAAAATCTACAAGCGGGGTCTGGGGGAAAGTCACGAGCGATGCTGACTTGTGAGGGTCTCGGTATGAGCTATGACAGACTGCTGCTGGTCATATGCTTGGTTGCTATCAACGAGTGTATTTATGAAGCACAAACGGGGGTACCATGAAGCTTTGTTTACCTGAAGACTCGCTCCACTGGCTCCCCGGACTGGTGCAAGGTGTCGGGAGAACCTTGACGTTGAAGTTTTGAGCCTCTCTCTCCAGTTGCTGGCAAATCTAAAAAAAAAAATAAAAATCCAACATCGGAGTTTAGCATTCTTTCTCCGTTTTTCTGTGGGCATCTCCGCCACTGTCTGCTGCTTACCTCTACTATGTTGTATTCATACTCTGGAGGACAATCGGTTGTGGAAGGCGTGAGGAGAGAGACAGAAAGGGTGATTAGCATATGCTAAACGTTTTGCTCAAAATTAGAACCAATATGAATACTTAGAAAGGGGTTGGGGGGCATGCCAGGAAATAGTTATATATAGACCGAAGACTAGGTTTCTACCACAGAGCAAAGACGTAAGATAAAATGAAAAATAATTTCATTGACTTACCGGGGCTGCGTTCAGGTGATACTTGGAATCTGTCTTCGAAGTTGCCGGACAAGTTTTCGCCAAACCCAACTATAGGGATATCCAGAAAGGGGGGTCCTTTCCATGGCTCCGGGTCATCCGTCCGACTCTTTGTCCGCTCTGCGGCGCCTTGAAAGTCTCTGCACACCACGTTGCTGTCCACCACGTTCTCCTGAGCGGATGTCGGGTCTTCGTCCAGCCGGGATGTGTCGGGCTGCGACTGGCTTTCGCTGTCGTCTGTGTCGTCTGTCGTCGTCTTGACCTGCGGGAAGGAGTCGGTGGTGAGATCCAAGTTGCGGCGTTGTGAACGGTCGCTGGTAAAACCGCTGAGATCCAACAACTTGGACATCCAATTCTGGGTTTCAGATGGAGTGTGTGTGTGGTAAAGGATAAGGTTGCTGACTCGTGATTGTTTGGTCTGGGTTGAAAATGATTCTGAGTTGGTTCTGGATCAGTACAACCAGATGAGGAATTCATCTGGCTTAGTTCTGTAACAGTATCAACCAGAGGAGGAATCGATCTGGATTAATTCTGGAACAGTATCAACTAGAGGAGGAATCGATCTGGCTTGGTTCTGGAACAGTATCAACCAGAGGAGGAATCGATCTGGCTTGTTTCTGGAACAGTATCAACCAGAGGAGGAATCGATCTAGCTTAGTTCTGGAACAGTATCAACTAGAGGAGGACTTGATCTGGGTTTGTTCTGGAACATGTTCAACCAGAGGAGGAATCAATCTGGAACAGTGTCAACCAGAGGAGGATTCAATCTGGATTAGTTCTGGAACAGTATCAACTAGAGGAGGAATCGATCTGGCTTGGTTCTGGAACAGTATCAACCAGAGGAGGAATCGATCTGGCTTGTTTCTGGAACAGTATCAACCAGAGGAGGAATCGATCTAGCTTAGTTCTGGAACAGTATCAACTAGAGGAGGAATTGATCTGGGTTTGTTCTGGAACATGTTCAACCAGAGGAGGAATCAATCTGGAACAGTGTCAACCAGAGGAGGAATCAATCTGGATTAATTCTGGAACAGTATCAACTAGAGGAGGAATCAATCTGGCTTGTTTCTGGAACAGTATCAACCAGAGGAGGAATCGATCTAGCTTAGTTCTGGAACAGTATCAACTAGAGGAGGAATTGATCTGGGTTTGTTCTGGAACATGTTCAACCAGAGGAGGAATCAATCTGGAACAGTGTCAACCAGAGGAAGATTCAATCTGGATTAGTTCTGGAACAGTATCAACTAGAGGAGGAATCGATCTGGCTTGTTTCTGGAACAGTATCAACCAGAGGAGGAATCTATCTGACTTAGTTCTGGAGCGGTATCAACCGGAAGAGGAATCCAAACGGGGATGCTGATTGCCATATGGTGGTAAGGTTGTGGATTCATGGGAAATTTCGATTTGGGGTCTTTAAAAAAATGTATCCGGATCAAGAGTAGACCAAATCTGGATGGAACTTAGTGGTTATTTGAAGACTGGGTCCAAACCATGTCTGGAAGTCAACGGGTGAGGGTCATGAGGAGACCATGGTAACATGTGGTTAAATGCCCATGGTTAATTTGGACTTTGGGTGAAAACGGCTGTTGAAAATCAGAATCTACCAAATACCCTGGGACGTTTGTAGCACTATTTGCGTAAGAGTCATAAAATATGGCTGATAAAACACACGGGGAGAAGTGTTTTACCTGCTTCCTGCACTTTGCTCTGTCCCGTTTTACTGCAAGGGAACAAGAGAATGGAGATGAGAAATTTGCGCTTGGTTAGAAACGAAATGGAGGTGACAGTGTCAAATGGGACCCACCTCTTTCTTTCTGGGGCAGCATCCGAAAGACTCGCATGGCCAACTGGCCTTTGTTCACACTCTTGTCTTTCACTGGCTTGATGTCCGGTAACGAGTTCATAGCGCAACGGAAGTTGGCCTTCCAGGTCTTGGCGTCGCAGGTGTCACCCTTAGTGTATTTCCCTGCAAATGGTTTTTTTTCGGTTAGGTTTCAAATTCCACGGTGCCAGCGTAGCCGATGTGTGGGCGCATGTTTTCGGCTCACCAGTGTGGATGGCCCACTGCTTGAACAGGCACGCGTCCTTGTCCATGTCCCAGCCGTGGCGGGCCGCGTGCTTCCAAGGAATGGAGAACATGGTCTTCTCCTGGAATATACAGTAAAGTCTCGTTATATCGATATCGGATATATCGATAGTCCCGGTTATATCGATACTATTTCTATGCACGCACTGAGAAAATTACATGCAAACAGGGTCGGATATATCGATAGTCCCGGTTATATCGATATTTTTTCGGACTCCCTTGAATATCGATATAACGAGACTTTACTGTGTATATTATGTTCAAAAAATATATATAACATGTTCAAAAGCGTAAATGCAAATTATAGACATAATATTTGACTGTTGTACAATACAACAAAATGTTCTGTTTTTCCATTTTTTTCTTCATTGTCCCCATAAAATAGAATTTTAGAGATTTTAAAATGACAAATGTTTGCAAATATAATTTGCACAGCTGCCTTTGGGGATGTGTTGGGGCCATTTCTGGGCTCTTTGAAGGCCATTAAAATGACACAGTACTTAAATTGATTAGAACCCATTAAAATTAAACCATTTAGTGAATCCTACAAAAAAAAAACGGAGCAAATAAATGAATACATTAGTTAATTTTATCAGTGGTTTTATTTATGTGGCTGGTTTGTGATTGTAAAGTGTCCTTGAGATTATTATTATTATTATTATTATTATTATTATTATTATTATTATTATTATTATTATTATTATTATTATTATTATTCAGAAAACCTTTATTCATCCCACAATGGGGAAATTATTATTATTAGTGTCTTTGACAGTTTTGAAAGGTGCTTATAAATGTAATATATTATTATGATTATTATTATTATTATTATTATTATGATGATGATGATGATGATTATTATTATGATGATGATGATGATTATTATTATTATTATAAATACTTTTTGGGACTATGCAGCAATTTCATGCAAAGGTTGCATCATTTAGATTTTAAGATGTGGAGATGCAAAAATAAAAAAAAATAAAAAAAATAAAATAAAATAAAATAAAATAAAATAAAATATCACAAAAGCTAATCCTCGGGTGAAAACGACTCACCTTATCCAGCCAGGCCAGACCCGGAATGGTTTCAGATTCGATCATTTTCTTCAGCCACGGGCGCATCTTCATCCTCGCTACCGGCATTTTTTACCTAGATTAAAAAAAATGGAAATAGATCATTTCACTTTGTACGTATAACTTATAGGTTGTGCGTTCCGGAGTAAAGCGGAGAGATCTCCACATCCCACAAACACACACACTTGTGGATTTATTGCCTATCGCTTGTCAGGGTGAGAGTGCACCGGGAGGTCATGGCCGCGACGCGCAGAGACAGTTGAGACATGTCTGAAGGACATTCTGAACACGTAAAACTGCATCAGAACCGTCTTTACATGTATTTAAATAACTACGAAAAAAAACAACCCAATGTCCACTTACCGGGTCTTCTATGATCACCAATGAAAATGAAAAAAATAAAAAATAAAAAAATTGTAATCCCAAATTGATTTTCTTTTCCCCCTGCAACGCCTTCTCCTACTACTGTTTCTTCTTGTCTCGTTTTTTTTGTCTAAAACAAACTAAAGTGTCTTCCCGCTAGCGCACTCGTTTTATACTAGTGCAACCGGGCTGGTATTCCCCGCCTGACTGAAGGGTAGCACACTGCAAAAAGTGTCCGTACTCCCTTTCAAAACACTTAAACATTACATCGTGTATATGGCATAAACCGCATGTAAAATAGAATTATCTAACTTTTCTTACTCGTGTGGTGTTATAAATTAACAATTCGCCTCAAACTGGTACAGCGAGTGAAAAAAAAGGCACATTTGTCCTTGTATTTGTGGCATGTTATGCCACAAAACCAATTGTACTCGTATTTTAGCATTCATAACACTTTTATTCGACTATAAATACACCCAAAAATATAAAACTAACAATCCTACAATATTACATCATAGTTACGTCTTTTTAGTCCAATATTTTCTCTTATTTTATTACATTTTATTCCGGCTACGCAAAAACACTTTTTACAGTGTGTTGCGCATGCGCGGTTTTGCACCTCTCAGCCATGTGCTCTCCCGTTTCATCGAAGTCACGTGGTTGAAAAGAATAGGAAGTTCACGCTGGGTCAAGTGTCCGTGCGTGTCTTGTGTTGGGATTAACCGTATTTTAAATTTGAATTAGTTATTGTCTATGAATTATGTCAACATTACCGGGTTCAATTAAGAGTTATTGTTATGTCATGTTGTCGCGTGTCAAAATAGTGGCCGTTCGATTCTGCGTTTAAACGAATATAGCAATTGTTACATGTAAGAAATGTGATTATTGTGAGTGCATGGGGCTAATTTAAGATGTGTATGTTTATATAGAAAGGTTCACCTCTGCGAGCTCTAAAATGGTGTCATTAAATTCAATCGATCAAAATGAATCTTTAAAAACGTGTATTTTTAAATACTGGGCCTTGTCATCGGGTGTACGTTGTGAACATGCTCAAATATCCACGTATTCTTTTGTTTTTCTTTTAACAGCATCAAAATAAACAAGTCTGGCGACGAGAAGCCGAAATGGTGCAGTGATTAAAATGGCCACTCGAGGGCGCTATTGAAAATGAAGAAGAAGTGGCTTGTGTGAGTGTGTGTGTGGCGTCATCTCACGGGGTTTACCACTATGTTGTCTTGAGAAGCAGAAGAAAGAAGGGATAGAAAATCAGGTGACTTTCCAGAAATTAAATGAGCGAACCCTTCACTTTACCAAATGTTTTTCTATACTGATACACTGTATGTCATGTCGTAGTTTGTTGCTAGTTGCTTGCCATTGCAAAATTAGTATAGCACTGGAAACATTCCTTGTGTAATTTATACATTTCACTCGTAATAATAATAATAATTCATTTACAAGCACCTTTCAAAACTGTCAAGGATACTTTACAGTCACAGGATATTTTTTCTGCGGGTGAGCAGCGGCAGCCACACGCGCCAGCGTTCACTCAACCCGGAAGTAACATAAAGTAAAAAAAAAACAACAACCAAAAAAACTAAATAACAAATAATATGACAATACAAATACACAGAAAGTCATTCATTCTTCAGCACTTCCTGTACCCTCTTTGTGAAATGAAGCGGTTCTCGATGAAAGAGGATCAAAGCGTCCTTTTCAGCAGTGGATCAAGGACGTCATGGTCTACTACAAGCTAAATGTTGAAAGCAAACACACAGCTGTAGCAGAGTAATACATTTCATTTATAAGCGCCTTTTTAAACTCTCAAGGTCACTTTATAGTCACAGGATCAGTTTTTCTGCGGGTGAGCAGCGGCAGCCACAGCATTCACTCAACCTGGAAGTAACATAAAGTAAAAAAAAAACAACTACATAACAAATAATATGGCAACACAAATACACAGAAAGTCATTCATTCTTCAGCACTTTCGGTATCCTCTTTGTGACATGAAGCATTTCTAGATGAAAGAAGAGAGGATCAAAGCGTCCTTTTCAGCAGTGGATCAGGGACGTCATGGTGGAATGGGCACGTCTACTACAAGCTAAATGTTGAAAGCAAACCACAAAGCTGTAGCATCCAGTAAAGGTGATTAATAATTAGCTTTTTTTGTTACTTCGCGGATTACCAAAAAACAATTTTGGAACAAATGATAAATATATAAATAAATAAAGAAAAAAAATATATAATAATAACAAAAAATATATATTATAGTAATAATAATACATTTCATTTATAAGCGCCTTTCAAAACTTTACAGTCACAGGATATTATTTTAACAATATTGAACCATCAAAATAATAATAATAAATAATAATAATAATAATAATAATAATAAAGGCAAATCCATCCATCCATCCAAAATCTTAAATTGATTAATTTAATATTTTACTCCCAGGAGAAAAAAAAATCTCGAACAGAAAATATATATTAAAAAAAAAAGATTAGGATTAATTTTACAAAATGAAAGATAATTTTTCAATAAACGAGCTATCCATCCATTCATTTTCCACTGCCCCCCATATAGACGAGCGACTATATATTCAGTATACATGTATTAAGTCCCACAATCGTTTTCATTTAATATTAGTTTATTTCCACAAACATGTATTTTCACCCAATATTTATTGTCATAATAATTTGTCATGTACAAATTTTCAAGACTCATTTTTCTCATTGACTTCCTGTCCCCCCCCCCCACATCCATCCGTCAGCCCACCTGGCAAGGTTACTTCAGTTCAGTGGGCGTGGCTTACTGACCGTGACGCAACGTTGCCCCATCTCAGTGACGTACCATCCCCCCGGCACCCCCTCACAGCCTTTTTTTTTTTATTACTCAAAATAAACGCTTCCAAACATTAAATGATGCTTATTCTCCGTATTTGCTATAACACGTCGATTTCACTGATGAATTATTTGATATCAAGCCGTATTTCTCTGCCTTCACCCCCCCCCCCCACATATACCACGCCCCCAACCCCCTCCCTAATCTCCACAGTGCCGGTGTCTCTTTGCGGCAAGCAATCCAGCATCCACTTCAGTCCACGGCCGCCGAACCCGGGACCCCCCCACCCCACCCCAAACCCCCCAACCTTGGGTCCACATGAGACAGAAATGCTCGCCTTCGTGCTGGTGTCCGGCTTGCTGTGGATCCTTTTGGGTAAGTCTTATCATCACCATTCTTTTTCGAATCAGCAGAATTTGTCCTCCTCAGCAGGTTCACCTTCATGATTTTGTTTAGGGGAGGGGTCAATGATGACGCACGAGGTCGTCCGCGTCCGTCTTTAATTCCATTTACGTCGCATTTAATTCATGGATTGTTCCTATATTTTCAATTAAAAGCACCACAGTGATATAGGATGGATTTATGGTGAGATGCTAAGCTAACTGAGATGCTAGTAGCATTGCACCATACGTCATAAAAGGCTGGTCGTGTTTATTTTTGTACGCTTTAAAAAAACGGATGGATGCAACGTGCGTGCGTGCGTGTGAAAATTGCACTCGTGGGGTTATTCGACTTGGTGTAATGTCGGCCGCCATGTCAAACCGAGATGGAGGGTGACAGGGGGGGGGTTGATTATGACGTGAAGGTGCAAGCTGATTGGACGACAGTAGTGGAGCTGTCCACGCGAGAGGTGGTGCTGGAAAAATAAGGGGAGGGGGGACTGTGGAGGAGAGAGAGTGAAAAAAAAGGGGGTGGGGGCTTTAGTGGGGACCCGTGTTACACTTGGGACCTTTTGGATCGCTTCCCAAAAAATTAGAAAGAAATTAGAAACTATCATATGTTTAAATGCTTTCTTGTATTTTTTGTATTCAATTTTTAGATTGTTTATTTATTGTTTGATAATGTTGTCTCCCCCACATCCACCCAAAAAACGCACAACTAATTTATATCATATAAAAAATTGTCAAAAATAATTTTGCATCGTTTTAAAATTATTGCTTGTTTCTATTCTAGTTTTAAATTGGATTGGATTAGCCTCTATTAGTCTCGCAGTGGAGAAATTTACATTTCACAGCAGTAAAGTGATGAAAGTAAGAGGAAAGGAAAGGAAGAAGTAGAAAAAACAAAATACAGGAGCTGCTGTAAAGGGAGCCGCCCTTGCGGCGCCATCTTGAAGTCATAACAACAAAAAAAAAAAAAAAAAAAAAATAACAAATCATGTTACACAATATGGCGGCTTTGAAAATATCAAAACCATGGGACCAACATGTTTGGTTTAATGGACATAAAATCAGTGGATTATTATTATTATTATTTATTTGCTATGTTTATTTATTTGCTATGTTTATTTATTTGCTATCTGTTAGCTATCTTGCTGGCGAGATAGCTATCTAGTAGCTGTAAAGCTATCTAGTATGCTATCTAACTATTCACTATCTATCTACTCGCTATCTATCTATAATAATAATAAAATATATAATAAAAAATAGTATATAATAAAATCTCACATAAAAGAATAAATAAAAAGTAATAAGAAATAAATATAGTACAAATATAGAAAATATAATAAAATCTAACATAAAAGAATACATAATAAATAAATATATTAAAATAGAAATTATAAAAAATAATACAATAAAAGAATAAATAATCACAAAAGAATATATATGTATATAGCAAAAAATATAGTAAATATAGCCCAAAAATATGTATAGATGTATATATCATAAAAATATATTAAATATAAAAATATATAAATATAGACAAAATATACAAAATATAAAAATAAGATAAAATCCAAGAATAAATAATAAAAATATATATAGTAAAAAAAAAATAGTAAATATAATAAATATATAAAATAAAAGAATAAATAATTAAAAAAACAGTAAAAATATACTAAATATAATCAAATCTGCCATTAAATAATAATAAATGAATAAATAAATATAGTGAACATATAGATATATGTATATCCTAAAAAATATAGTAAATACAATTTTGAGAATGTGTTTTTAAGAATTAAAATATACTTCATTCAGTAAATTTGTATTTCTTCAGAAAAAATACATGAGATAAAATGAGAGTTTTTTTAACATAAAAAGAAATTTTTAGGGGTGAAAAAAAAATCTTTTTTTTTTTTTTGACTGCAGTAGCTTGACTGCATTAACTGCACACCACGGCAGCGCAATGGAGAAGGACGTGACCTTTGAGACCACAGGCACGTGGCGATTACAGGAAATGACGCGTCCGCTATCGATGATGTCACACTGTGATTCTTAAAGCCTTACATCTGTTCACAATAGAGATAGATCTAGGTTAGAAGCATCCATCCGTCTCAGCTCTAATTGGCTTTGACATTCTCAAGCTGGATGCTAATCGCTGGTAACTTGCCTTTCGATGGCCTGATGGGGCGGACCTTTCGGGACCAAGGCCTGTTGTGCTTCCGGGACCTTGACTAACAGGAAGTCCAATACAGTGATACCTCAGTTTACGAACGCTTCGCCTTACGAACGTTAAATTTGCGAGAATATAATCTTGCCGTACAAACTATTTTTCGGGAAACACACAGAGCGCCACAATGAGTTATGTGTCATTTGCTAACGAGCTGGAAAATGGCAGCCAACTTTTTTCCCCTCTATTCCACGCATCCAGTCTTCGGTTAAAGCCGCACGTGATTGGTCAAGATCCGTAGTGGAGGGGGGAGGGGTTACAGAAACACAAAGCTGCGCATAAAAATAGATAGGCAGACGACAGAGAGAGATTGAGAAATTTGATAGAAAACACAGTGAAATTTGGACTCGTTTCAACTTTATTGATATCTGATATTTTAACCTTGCAGTGTAGACTGCATGTTTTTCTGTGGGTGAGCAGCGCCAGTATTCACTCAACCGGGAATAAGTCAAATAAATAGAAAGCTAGCTAGCTAGCTAATAGATAGCTAATACATTTGGATTTTAACAACATTACATATGACCTACGGTAGCCTAGCAATTTGTCTGATAGCTTACTAGTTAGCCTGCTCATTAAAATTGGTTGGTTAGCCACATAATAGCGCTAGTGCCCAATGTATTCATTCTACATGCGTATCGGACGTTATTGATTTTATGACGGGAGGCTGCGGGCCGAATGAAAACTGACCACGGGCCGCATTTGGCCCCTGTGCCGCATTTTTAATATTTTTTTTTTAGTCAATAAAGAACAGTTTAATGGCTACCTCGTCACCCCGAGTGCTGCTCAAAAACGTCCTTTTCACCTCTTCACTAGGAACTATTTAAAATATTTCCAAAAGAATACCAAAGTTGTGTTGGTACCATGGCGCCAGCTGTAGCAACAAACCTAGCGGGCTATGATCAAGAACTCCGCAACCTCGTTGTCTCCCCGCAGGAAGCTAGTGGAGTGACTCCAGGTCACCTTAGTTTGATATCTGACAGTTTGATATCTGACACGCATAACAGCTGAGTAAACCTCCACTAGCCACGATGCAGTCTTTTGTTGGACCATTAATGCAACATGATGCTGCTAGAGAGGCATTAAACGCAACATGATGTCGTAGCGTTAAACGCTAATGCAACGCTGCACACATTCTGCTTCCTTGGACGCCGAACGCAACACAGCGCGACCGAGTAAAATCTATTTGCTATCTATTAGCTATATAGCTACCTATTAGTGAGCTATCTGGCGAGCTATCTAGCTGGCTAGCTATTAGCTATTAGCTAACTTACTATCTATTTGAATTACTTACGGGTTGAGTGAACGCTGGTGCGTGTGGCTGCCGCTGCACACCCACAGAAAGACTTATCCTGTGACTGTAAGGTGACCTTGAGAGTTTTGAAAGGTGCTTAGAAATGAAATGTATTATTATCATTATTATGAGCTATCTATTAGCTAGCTAGCTAGCTTTCGATCTATTTGAGTTACTTCCGATTTGAGTGTTCACTCAACCCGGAAGTAACTCGTGTGTGTGTGTGTGTGTGTGTGTGTGTGTGTGTGTGTGTGTGTGTGTGTGTGTGTGTGTGTGTGTGTGTGTGTGTGTGTGTGTGTGTGTGTGTGTGTGTGTGTGGCTGCCTCTGCTCACCCACAGAAAAACCTATCCTGTTTTTGGTGCGTACCAAACAATAATAATAATAATAATAATAATAATAATAATAATAATATATTTCATTTATAAGCGCCTTTCAAAACTCTCAAGGTCACTTCACAGTCACAGGATCAGTTTTTCTGTGGGTGAGCAGCGGCAGCCACACGCGCCAGCATTCACTCAACCCAGAAGTAACTCAAATAGATCGAAAGCTAGCTAGCTAATAGATAGCTAATAAATTTGCAGTATAGTTTTTTTATCTAACAGTAAAAATAAGACAACTTAACGTCATTTCCCACAGTTTTGTTATGACAGTGAACGCAACACGGTGCTGCGCGGTGCCACTGAGGATTTACTTATCGCCCCACAGAGCTGAGTTCGACTCTGATGGAGAAGATGCAGGCCCAGGAGATGCTAAGCAGCCTGAAGGTGCCACACATGGGCGAGCTGGGCCATTTCTTCACCTCGCTGCCCACCTCCACTCTGGTGGGCATCGGCGCCCTCACCGCCGTGCTGGCCTATTGGCTGGCTACCAGGCCCCGCCCCATTAAACCACCATGCAGCCTCATGCACCAGTCCGAGGAGGTTCCGGTAAGACACCAGCACGAAGAAGAATTATGGTTGAAAGTAATTACAGATCTGGAATGAACCTGGGGAGGATATTTAACTCATTCGTTGTCACTCAAATCGTCATTTTGACATTGTCACTCGAATTCAAGGCCCCACAGGATATTGAGTTTAAGGACTACATTAACATTCAATACAGCATTAGAAACTTTACTCACTCTTCTTTCATCATAAAAAAGAGTTAATTCCTAAGTCATATGGATCTGGAGTTATCTGAGCTTGAAATGGGGGCAGATGTACAAAATACAAAGTTTCAAAGTCAAAGTCCGCTTTATTGTCAAATATGCTAATATGCATGACATACAGCACAGATGAAATTACTGTCCTCTTTGACCCATATAATATATGTATATATCGATTTATTTAATAATAATAATAATAATAATACATTTCATTTTTAAGCGCCTGTCAAAACTCTCAAGGTCACTTTACAGTCACAGGATAAATTTCTTTCTGTGGGTGAGCAGCGGCAGCCCCACGCGCCAGCGTTGACTCAACCTGGAAATAACTCATTTAGATAGCAAGCTAGCTAGTGAATAGATAGCTAATCGCCATCGAATAGATAGCTATTAGCTAGCGAACAGATCAATAAAAGCTAGCAAATAGATAGCTAATAGCTAGCGAACAGATACCTATTAGCTAGTGAATAGATAGCTATTAGCTAGCAAACTGCTAGCTAATAGCTAGAGAATAGATAGCTAAGAGCTTGCAAATAGATAGCAAATAGATAGCTATATGCTAGCGAATCAGAATCATCTTTATTGCCAAGTATGCAGAACACACAAGGAATTCGTTTCCGGTAGAATACATAGCTAATAGCTAGCGAACAGATCGCTAATGGCTAGCGAACAGATTGCTAATAGCTAGCGAACAGAGTTATTATCTGAAGAAATAAACGATTCACTAAATAAACAAATATGATTGATTAAATGATTAGTTAGGTAGATGGGTGATTAGGTGGATAGCTAACTCGCTAGCCAGGCTACTTGTAGATAGTAGATAACTAGATACCGCTAGATAGCTACCTGTTGATGGTTAGATACCTGTAGTTAGCTAACACCAACAATAGAGTGCTTTAACAACAGCTGAGAATCTAACAAAGCGCTAACATGCAAAAAAGGCAAATGCTGCCCCCTGGTGGGAAGTGAAAAAAATATCACCAGAGGTCTGACAAGCGCTATATCGGCACCCCCCCGCGCGAATAAATTCAGGAATGGTAGCGAATGAGTTAATTTACATGTCAGATTTGATGTGTTATGCATTTACACAAGCTGCCTTTCGCCGTGTGTTTGAATGAAGCGTGAAGATGGCGGTCGCAGGTCCATGATGGGTGACGGTTCCGAGCTCCTCAGTCACTACCACGACGACGCGAGGACAATGTACGAGGTCTTCCAGCGAGGTCTCCATATTTCAGGTATGCAATGACGGCGTTGCTCAGTCAAAACGTTGTATAACCTTGGAGTGGTTGCCATGGTGATGCCTGTCATCTCCTTCTTCGTAGGTGACGGGCCTTGCCTGGGATCGCGACTCCCCAACCAGCCTTATAAATGGATGTCCTACAAAGAGGTGAAAAGAAAGTCAGACATTTTGGTTCTAAAGCTGAAATTTCCAGTGGTCGCCATTTTTTTTTTACCAGCCATGTCACACAAACAACAGGGGAAAAAAAACATTGCCAGAGGCCATGGCCAGCGCTTTATCGGCACTCAAGCATGAAAAAAAAAATTAAAAAATTCGGGAATGGCGTTCCTACTTCATATTTTCAATTCCTGGATAAATTTGTGAATGGCAGTGAATACTACTACTACTACTACTACTACTACTACTACTACTACTAATCCTACTACTACTACCGCTACTGCCGCTACTACCGCTACTGTTGCTACTACCGCTGCTACCGCTACTACCGCTGCTACTGCTACTGCTGCTACTACTACTACTTCTACTTCTACTACTGCTACTACTACTTCTAATTCTACTACTACTTCTACTACTTCCAATTCTACTACTACTTCTACTACTACTACTACTACTACTACTACTGCTTCTAATTCTACTACTACTACGACTTCTAATACTACTACTTGTAATCCTACTACTACTACTACTTCAAATTCTACTACTACTACTACTTCTAATTCTACTACTACTACTACTACTACTTCCAATTCTACTACTACTACTACTTCTAATTCTACTACTACTACTACTTCTAATACTAATACTACTACTACTTCTAATACTACTACTGCTACTGCTTTTAATACTACTACTATTACTTCTAATTCTACTACTGCTACTGCTTCTATTTCTACTACTACTACTACTACTACTACTACTGCTTCTAATTCTACTACTACTACTTCTAATACTACTGCTACTTGTAATTCTACTACTACTACTACTACTTCAATTTATACTACTACTACTACTACTACTACTACTACTACTACTACTACTACTACTACTACTACTAATAATAATAATAATAATAATACATTTTAGACAGATATTTTGGTTCTAAAGCTGAAATTTCCGCTGGTCGCCATTTTTTTTAGCCGCCATGTCACACAAACAAAAAAACAAAAATACTCTCAGTCTCGTTGCACTTGAGGTTTCCCTAACATAAGTCACGTGAATTCCAGTTAGAGCTCGTTGCATCATTACAAAAAGTGTGTCTGGGTGTGTCATCTGACAAAAAAAAAAAAAAAAAAAAACGCCGTCTTGTCATTGTGTTGTTGTTTTTCCTCTACCGCAGGTTACGTCTCGAGCCGAACATCTAGGATCGGGCCTGCTACACCAGGGCTGCAAGGCTAGTCCGGACCAGTTCATTGGAGTCTTTGCTCAGAACCGGCCCGAGGTCAATAATAATAATAATAATAATAATAATAATAATAATAATAATAATAATAATAATAATACATTTCATTTCTAAGCGCCTTTCAAAACTCTTTACAGCCACATGACAAGTTTTTCTGTGGGTGAGCAGCTATCTATTAGCTATCTATGTAGCTATCTAATAGCTATCTATTAGTTAGCTCGCTAGCTTTCTATCTATTTAAGTTACTTCCGCGTTGAGTGAAGGCTGGCGCGTGTGGTAATCTCCCCTTTCTCCACTCAGCAATGAAACCCTTAAAACACGTTACCGACATTGCGGTTTATGAACACAACCGAATAGCTTTACTGGCAATTTGTCAATAAACTAAAAGTAATAAACACACAAAAAAAGTCCATAGATACATAAAATGGTGGCATAAATGACTTTTTTTAAGACTTTATCAGTGAATTTTTGATATCAATTGCGCATTTGTCAACAAATGAAACACTTAGCGATGATAGCCTACTTCACGCTGATGCTGTCATTTGTCGCACTATTGTTATCTGCGACGTTTTATTGAAATGAGATCATGTAAACAAATTCTTGGATTTGTCACACTTGTCATTATTCACGTTTGACTGGTTCGGTCGGGTAAGCATCACGACGAACAGCATGAGGAACATTGTTGTTGTTTTTTTTTTTTTGTGTTAAACTTGATTGTGATCAGGCAAGTTTGACCACTAATAGATCCTGAAAACAAATGGAAGCACTTAGCAACCTCTTTGTTAAAGGTATAATCATCATAATGATAATATATTTCATTTATAAGTACCTTTCAAAACTCTCAAGTACACTTAACTATGCTCAGCAACAAATGTAAGATCGTGTAAACAATGCCTTGTTAGCAAGTTGGCGTGTTAGCTTGATTTCCCTCCGAGAGATGATAATCAGGATGTTCATAAAAATAAACAACTAAATAGATAAATAGATAAAATGATACATAGATAAATATAAAAATAAAAGAATTAACAAATAAATGAATCTTCTTTTCCTTTCGGCTTTTCATAAATAGATAAATAAAGGAATTTACAAATAAACGAATACAATAAAATACAATACAATAAATAGAAATAAATAAATAGAAAAATAAAAGAATTAACAAATAAATGAATACAATAAAATTAAATACAATACAATAAATATAACTAAATAAATGGAAAAATAAAATAATTAACCAATACCTGTAAAATAATATAAAATAAAACAAATAAAATATAACTAAATAATATTACATAAATAGATAAATAAGGTATTAACAAATAAACGAATGAAATAAAATACAGTACAGTAATTATAACTAAATAAATAGAAAATAAAAACAATTAATAAATAAATAAATAAATAAATAAAATATAACTAAATAGTACTACATAAATAGATAAATAAAGGAATTTACAAATAAACGAATACAATAAAATACAATACAATAAATAGAAATAAATAAATAGAAAAATAAAAGCATTAACAAATAAATGAATAAAATAAAATATAACTTAATATATAGATAAATAAAAGAAAAATAGATTAATACAGTAAATATGTAGATAAATAAATAGATAAAAAAAGAATTAACAAATAAATGAATACAATAAAATTAAATACAATACAATAAATATAACTAAATAAATAAATGGAAAAATAAAATAATTAACAAATACCTGTAAAATAATATAAAATAAAAATATATAACTAAATAATATTACATAAATAGATAAATAAGATATTAACAAATAAATGAATAAAATAAAATAAAATACAGTACAGTAATTATAACTAGATAAATAGAAAATAAAAACAATTAACAAATAAATAAATAAAATAAAATATAACTAAATAGTACTACATAAATAGATAAATAAAGGAATTTACAAATAAACGAATACAATAAAATACAATACAATAAATAGAAATAAATAAATAGAAAAATAAAATAATTAACAAATAAATGAATAAAATAAAATATAACTTAATATATAGATAAATAAAAGAAAAATAGATTAATACAGTAAATACGTAGATAAATAAATAGATAAAAAAAGAATTAACAAATAAATGAATACAATAAAATTAAATACAATACAATAAATATAACTAAATAAATAAATGGAAAAATAAAATAATTAACAAATACCTGTAAAATAATATAAAATAAAAATATATAACTAAATAATATTACATAAATAGATAAATAAGATATTAACAAATAAATGAATAAAATAAAATAAAATACAGTACAGTAATTATAACTAAATAAATAGAAAATTAAAACAATTAACAAATAAATAAAATAAAATTAACTAAATAATACTACATAAATAGATAAATAAAGGAATTTACAAATAAATGAATACAATAAAATACAATAATAATACATTTTTATTTATCTGACAATACAATAAATAAAAATAAATAAATAGAAAAATAAAAGAATTAACAAATAAATGAATAAAATATAACTAAATATATAGATAAATAAAAGAAAAATAAATTAATACAGTAAATACGTAGATAAATAAATAGATAAATAGATAGATAAATAGATAATAAATAAATAAAAATATAATAAATAAATAGATAAATAAATGTTAGCTAATACATGGGTTAGCCTATTGTTCATTAAATAATGTCGACAAATTGGTTTTGGTATAATGTCGCTTGTCCCAAAAATAAATGACATTGTATTTCACTGCTTTTTTTGTTGTTGTAGTGGATCATCTCCGAGCTTGCATGCTACACGTACTCCATGGTAGTGGTGCCCCTCTACGACACGCTGGGTCCGGACGCCATACGCTTCATCATTAACACGGGTAAGATACGATATAGACATGGATATAGATATCGATATAGACATAGGTATCAATATCAATATCAATATCAACATCGATAGCGATATATCAGGAGCAAACCGAGTGCACGTTACGACTTCCTGACAAAAACAATTCCAAATCTGGGAAGCGCCGGTGGCAATTTTCTGAGGTATAAAAGAGTTATTTCCTAAATGGGTCTGAAGTTATATGAGCTTGAAATGGGGGAGGCTGTCCAAAATGCAATGCAATACAATACATACATATTGCGCATATTGCGCTTTAACAACCGCCGAAGCTGGAACAAAGCGCTAACATGGAAAAAAACGGAAATGTAATGCCCTTGTGGAAAGGGAAAAAAAAAACATTGCCAGAGGCCATGACCAGCGCTTTATCGGCACTCAAGCATGAAAACAAACTAAACAAATTCGTGAATGGCGTTCTACATCTAATTTTCAATTCCCGAATAAATTTGTGAATGCAGTGCAGTGAGTACTACTACTACTACTAGTAGTACTAGTACTACTACTACTACTACCACCACTACCCGTACTTATACTCATACTCATACTCATAATCATAATCATAATCATAATGCTAATCATACTGCTACTACTACTACGACTATTACTACTACTACTACTACTACTACTACTACTACTACTACTACTACTACTACTAATAATAATAATAATAATAATAATAATAATAATAATGCGAGTAATACAAGTAAGTATAACAATAATAATTCCAATTCTGCTACTACTACTACTACTACTACTACTACTACTACTACTACTACTAATAATAATAATAATACATTTTATTTATAAACACCTTTCAAAACACTTGACAGTCAAGGGTTAAAATATCTGAGTGGCACATCGATGTGTGATTTGTGTCCCCCGCAGCTGACATCTCGACGGTTATCTGCGACAAGGTGGATAAGGCGCAAGTGCTGCTAGCTAACGTGGAGCGCGCCGAGACGCCGGGCCTGCGCCGTATCATCCTGATGGACGCCTTGGACGCCGCCGTGGTGGGACGCGGACACGGCTGCGGCGTCCACGTGCAAGCTTTGGAGGAAGTGGAGGTAGCAACGCTTGTCAGATTAAATAGTGATTAAGTGGATGTGAGATGATATCAATATGCCTCCGCCATTTTGCTAGCCCTCTCGATACCGTATTTATTCGAGTATAACGCGTAAAATTTTCTACCTAAAAAAAGAACGCTAGCAACATCTACGCTAGCTATCTATTGGCTAGCTATCTAGTTAGCTATTTAACTTGTCCTGTGACTGTGAAGTGACCTTGAGAGTTATGAAGAGCGATTGTAAATGAAATGTATTATTAGTAGCATTAGTATTAGTATTAGTATTAGTATTAGTATTAGTATTAGTATTAGTATTAGTATTAGCATTAGTATTAGTATTAGTATTAGTATGAGCATTAGTATTTGTATTAGTATGAGCATTAGTATTAGTATTATTAGCTGTCTCTTAGCTAGCTAGCTTTCTATCTATTTGAGTTACATCCGGGTTGAGTGAACACTGGCACGTGTGGCTGCCGCTGCTCACCCACAGAAATTTTTTTTTTTGTAACTTGCATCTATATTACTTTTATAACATTTAAGACCATTTGAAATTTAACATTTGAATACAGAATGCCTTGTGGCCAATGTGTATAACAACATGTATAAGCACATGTAGCTATGTTGCTGGCTATTTATTAGCTATATGGCTATCTAGCTAGTTAGCTAACTGTCTAGCTGGCTATCTATTTGCTATCTATTGGCTGTCTGTCTAGCTAGCTAGCTATGTAGCTGGCTATTTATTAGCTATATGGCTATCTAGCTAGTTAGCTAACTGTCTAGCTGGCTATCTATTTGCTATCTATTGGCTGTCTGTCTAGCTAGCTAGCTATGTAGCTGGCTATTTATTAGCTATATGGTTATCTAGCTAGTTAGCTAACTGTCCAGCTGGCTATCTATTAGCTATTTGTTAAATAATTAAATGTTAAATAATCAGATGCTACATTGTAGCATTTTTGTTGTGCCATTGCGATTGCGACATCATCGTTATTTCAACACAACAAACTGGTTTAGGGCTCAGACAAAATGCAATAACAATAAGAAATATGTTTTTAAAACATTTTTTTTTTTCGCTTGTCTGTCCCGAAGGCGCTGGGCAGAGATCACCATCGAAAACCTTTCGTAAGTATGAATACTTGGATGCGTTTCAACTCGACAACCAATGATGTTTCTAATGAGTTCCAATACAAAAGGACTACAGGTTTTTGTCTTTCTTTCTTTCTTTCTTTCTTTCTTTCTTTCTTTCTTTCTTGTTTATTTGTGTATTATTTGTTTATGTGGTTGTTTACTTGTTTGTCTATTTGTTTATGTGGTTGTTTATTTATTTATTTGTGTTTGTTTATGTCTGTTTATGTGTTTATTTTTTTAATATTTATTTATATTCACCATATCTATTTTACTTCTTTTTTTTACATTTCATGCACGACAATTAAGATTTGATAGCATTTTTTTATTTTTTTATGATTATTTATTTTATTTCATTTTTCTCTGATTTTTATTTTTATAGCATATTTTTGTTTATTTAAAAAAAAAAGATCATTTATTTTAATTCATTTTTGACTGATTTGATTTTTCTGCACATCTGTTCTCATTTAATTTAATGAAATGTTTATTTTATTCACATTATTTTATTTTACTTTTGGTCTAAATATTGGCAAAACTTTCATTCACCCCACCAACTTGTGTATTAGCTCATTCACTGCCATACATGTGTCCAATCCAGTGCCAGGGTTTTTGTCATTGTCATTCGGATTCCAGGACCCACAGAATATTACGTTTTAGGACTACATAAACATTCAATACAGCGTTAGAAACCTTAGACTGTCTTCTTTCATCAGAAAAAAAGTTAATTCCTAAGTTATATGGGTCTGGAGTTATCTGAACTTGAAATGAGGGTGGCTGTCCAAAATACAATGCAATATATAGTACATATTGATTTATATATCGCTTTAGCAACAGCTGAAGCTGTAACAAAGTGCTAACCTGGAAAAAAGGGGATATGCTTCCCCTTTGTGGAAAAGAAAAGAAAAACAATGCGAGAGGCCAAGACCAGTGTTTTATCGGCACCCAAGCATGAAAAAATAAAACCCGAACAAATTCGTGAATGGCACTCTGTCATATTTTCAATTCCTGAATAAATTTGTGAATGGCAGTGAATGAGTTAATACGCATGTGTCTCATTTTTTAATATTATAATACTATGGCAATTATGAAATCATGGTTATGAAATGATGTCATCTTTTTTTTCCCCCCACTGCATAGCCACCCTCACCGCAGGACCTTTCTATCGTGTGCTTCACCAGCGGAACCACAGGTGATCCACAACCACCGCAATCCATCCACAAACTGTCACGTGGAAATAATCCAAATAATAATTAGAAAAATTCCAGCAGAAATGTGAAGCTGTAATGCATTTTTATTCATTTTATTATTATTATTATTATTATTATTATTATTATTATTATTATTATTATTATTATTATTATTATTATTATTATTATTTTGCTCCACATAGGCAAAAGACATACACATATTAGCTATGTAGCTAGCTATTAGCTATTGATTAGCTAGCGAGCTAGCTTTCTATCTATTTGAGTTACTTTTGGGTTGAGTGAACGCTGGCGCGTGTTGCTATCTATAAACTATCTACCTGGCTGGCTATATATTTGCTATCTATTAGCTATATAGCCAGCTATTAGCTAACGAGCTAGCTTTCTATCTATTTGACTTACTTTCGGGTTGAGTGAACACTGGGGCGTGTGGCTGCCGCTGCTCACCCACAGATAAATTCATCCTGTGACTGTAAAGTGACCTTGAGAGTTTTGAAAGATGCTTAGAATTGAAATTTATTATTATTATTATTATTATTATTATTATTATTATTAGATAGCCAGCCAGATAGCGAATAGATAGCGAGCTAGATAGCTAGCCAGACAGCTAATAGATAGCTATTAGATAGCTAGCCAGATAGCTAATAGATAGCCAACCAGCTAGCTAGACTGCTATAGTAGTAGTATTAGCATTATTAAATTATTATTATTATTATTATTATTATTATTATTATTATTATTATTATTATATTAACGCATTCACTGCCAGATGATGTGCAAAAATCTGTCCACTCCAGTGCCAGGGTTTTTGTCATTTTCACTCAAATTGCAGGACCCACAGAATATTGAGTTATAGGACTACATAAACATTCACCGCAGCGTAAGAAACCTTAGACAATCTTCTTTTATCAGGATAAAAAGAGTTAATTCCTAAATTATAAAGGTCTGGTGTTATCTAAGCTTGAAATGGGGGCAGCTGTACAAAAGGCAAATTCTGCCCCCTTGTGGAAAGGGAAAAACATTGCCAGAGGTCTGACCAGCGCTTTATCCCCCTCAGGAAACCCCAAAGGAGTGATGCTCACCCATGGAAACGTGGTGGCTGACTTCTCCGGCTTCCTCAAAGTGACCGATGTGAGTCACCAGCATTTATTTTCGCTCTTTTGACTCTTCTTAAGACCTTTTTAACCCCCGCCCACCCCATATTTTTTTTTTTTTGCATCCTCTTTTTAGAAAGTGATTTTCCCCAACCAGGACGATTGCCTCATTTCGTTCCTGCCGCTGGCTCACATGTTCGAGAGGCTCATCGAGGTAAAGAGTCAACCGTTACACCAACTGGACTTCCAGAAGGAAGTCCATATATGGGCATTTCAAAGTCAAAGTCAGCTGTATTGTCAAATATGCTAATATGCATGACATACAGCGCAGATGCAATTACTGTCTTCTCTGACCCAGCGTGCAAGGCACTTATAATAATAATAATAATAATAATAATAATAATAATAATAATAATAATAATAATAATAATAATAATAATGCATTTGATTTATAAGCGCCTTTCAAAATTCTCAAGGACACTACAGTCACAGGATATTTTTTTGTCTTCGGGTGAGCAGCGGCAGCCACACGCGCCAGCGTTCACTCAACCCGGAAGTAACAGTATTAGTATTATTAGTATTATTAGTATTATTAGTATTATTAGTATTATTAGTATTAGTATTAGTATTAATATTAGTTTTAGTATTAGTATTAGTAGTAGTAGTAGAAGTAGTAATATTAGAAGTTATATTAGTATTAGTATTAGTAGTGCTAGTAGTAGTACTTGTTGTACTATTAGTAGTAGTAGGATTATTAGTAGTAGTATTAGTACTATTAGTAGCATTAGTATTAGTAGTATTGGTAGTAGTAGTATTAGTCTTAGTATTAATCGTATTAGTACTATTAATATTATTAGTATTAGTAATAATAGTAGTATTAGTAGTATTAGTATTAGTAGTAGTCGTATTAGTCGTAGTGGTAGTAATATTCATATTATTATTATTATCATTATTATTATTATTATTATTATTAGTAGTAGTAGTAGTAGTAGTAGTAGTAGTAGTTTATGTACAGTAGTAGAGGGGTTGTTGCCTGTTTTAGTACACTTGCGCCTGTTGGTCAAATGTCAATATAGCAATCATGTCAATATAGTGTGGATAAAATCCGATTGATATAATGACTTTAACAAACATAATAAACACGAAAATGCCAATTTGCCGTTCACGCGCCGCCATCTTGGGAAATAAGGAGAGCATCAAAGCATCCTTTTCAGCAGTGGATCGGGGACGTCATGGTGGAATTTGCCTCTTGTCACATGTCTGGCTGAATTAAGTTTGAGGAATAAAAAAACTTTTTGTTTGATTGTTTGTTTGTTTTCCAGTCGGTGGTCTACTGCCACGGCGGGCGCATCGGCTTCTACCAGGGCGACATCCGCTTGCTGCCCGATGATATGAAGACCCTGCGGCCCACCATTTTCCCCGTAGTGCCCCGCCTGCTCAACCGCATGTACGACAAGGTGCGTTCAGGTCTTCCTGTGCTTTTCATATAGTGTTCGCTATCTATTCGCTAGCTATTAGCTATCTATTTGCTAGCTATCAGCGATCTACTGGGGGCAATCAACTATCAACTATGCGTCTTCAGTTGACCTCATTCAAGACGTCTTGAAAATCTATTAGCTGGCTATCTTGTTATCTAGCTGTCGATCTCGCTATTTAGATAGCTATCTTATCTTTTAACTATATAGATAGCTAGCTATTAGCTATCTATTCGCTAGGTATTAGCTATCTATTCGGTAGGTATTAACTAGCTATTAGCTATCTATTTGCTAGCTAATAGCTATTGATTCGCTAGGTATTACCTACCTATTCGCTAGGTATTAGCTATTTATTTGCTAGGTATTAGCTATCTATTCGCTAGGTATGAGCTATCTATTCACTAGGTATTAGTTAGCTATTAGCTATCTATTCGCTTGCTATTAGCTATCTATTTGCTAGCTAATAGCTATTGATTTGTTAGGTATTAGCTACCTATTCGCTAGGTATTAGCTATTTATTTGCTAGGTATTAGCTATCTATTCGCTATGTATGAGCTATCTATTTACTAGGTATTAGTTAGCTATTAGCTATCTATTCGCTAGGTATTAGTTAGCTATTAGTTATCTATTCGCTAGCTACTCGCTATCTATTTGCTAGCTAATAGCTATCTATTTGCGAGGTATTAGCTATCTATTCGCTAGGTATTAGCTATCTATTCGCTAGGTATTAGGTATCTATTCGCTAGGTATTAGCGACATATTCGCTAGGTATTAGCTATCTAATAGCTATCTATTCGCTAGTTATTAGCTATCTATTTGCTGGCTAATAGCTATTTGCTATCTATTAGCTAGCTATTCGCTAGATAGCTAGCTTGCTAGCTATTTGAGTGACTTCAGTGAACGCTGGCGCATGTGGCTGCCGCTGCCCACCTACAGAAAAACTTCTCCCGTGACTGAAAAGTGACCTTGAGTTTTGAAATCCGCTTATAAATGAAATGTATTATTATTATTGTTATGAAAAAAATACTTTTTAAAAAATAATAATTTTGGTCTGCAGATTTTCAGCCAGGCCAACAGCCCGTTGAAGCGCTGGCTCCTCAACTTTGCCGCTAAGAGAAAAGGCGCCGAGGTTAGCAGCGGCATCATACGCAGCGATAGCATCTGGGACAAAATCTTCTTCAGTAAGATTCAGGTAACACCCCCCCCAAAAAAACAACAACAAAAAACGTCTAATATAAATCACAATGTCTCCTCTCGAGCATTCGTGCAGACACAAATGAAGAATAGTATTTCTTCACTTACTACGATTGTGACTCATGAAAATTATGCCTGTGACTATATCTAGCTAGCTATCTATTAGCTATCTAGCTGATGATCTAGCCATCTAGTTAGCTATCAATTCGCTATATAACTATCTGGCTGGCTATCTAGCTAGCTAGCTATCTATTAGCGAACTAGCTGGCTTGCTAGCTATCGACAGGTATCTAGCTATCAACAAGTAGCCATCTGGTTAGCTAGCTAGCTAGCTATCCACCTATTCACCCATCTACCTAACTAATCTTTTTTATTTAATTTAATCAATCATTATTTGTTTATTTATTTCATCGTTTATTTCTTTGGCTAATGGCTATCTGTTCGCTAGCTATTAGCTTTCTATTCGCTACCTATTAGCTATCTATTCACTAGCTATTAGCTATCTGTTCGCTAGCTATTAGTTATCTATTGCCTAGCTAATAGCTATCTATTTGTTAGCTATTAGCTATCTATTCGCTAGCTATTAGCGATCTGTTCGCTAGCTATTAGCTATCTATTCACTAGCTAATAGCTATCTATTCGCGAGCTAATAGCTACCTGTTTGCCAGCTATTAGCTATCTATTCGCTGGCAATTAGCTATCTATCCGCTGGCGATTAGCTATCTATTCGCTAGCTAGCTTTCTATCTATTTGAGTTACTTGTGGGTTGAGTGAACGCTGGCGCGTGTGGCTGCCGCTGCTCACCCACAGAAAAACTTATCCTGTGACAGTAAAGTGACCTTGGGAGTTTTGAAAGGCGCTTATAAATGAAATGTATTATTATTATTATTACTAGTATTATCTCTGCAAACATCAACAATGCACAAAGATAAGACAAATATGGCGATGAATGACATTCATCTCTGACAGAACTTGATTGTCGTGTATTGGCGCATGTTTCAGGCCAGCCTCGGTGGAAGACTGAGGATGATTATAACAGGAGCAGCTCCCACATCACCCGCTGTTTTGGGGTTCCTCAGGGCAGCTTTAGGATGCCAGGTTATTACCCCCCCCCCCCGACCTATTCCACGATCATTTTATTGCATTGTTTCCACCATGCATATGTAAAAAGAAGGTAAGCAAATAAACAACTCCCCGCAGGTGTATGAGGCGTACGGACAGACGGAGTGCACGGCCGGCTGCACCTTCACCACGCCCGGCGACTGGACGTCAGGTGAGCGGCTCCTCGCTTATGCGACGGCTTACGATCTTTCGCCGAAGTCCAATAGGTTGCAAAAGTGTGAGAAAAGAGTCTCGCCGACACTGATGAGGTGATAAAACACGCGCTGGATTGAGGTCGATCGCAGGCGTCACTAAATAATGGCAAAAGTGGTTTGACTACTTTACACGGTCTGGTGACAAAAGACATTTTATTTATTTATCTATCTATCTATTTGTTATTTATTTATTTATTTTATTTATTTATTTATTTATTTATTTATTTATTTATTTATTTTTACAAATGTATCTGCAAGACTGGTCACGGACAAGGAAGACACTTACCTTTCTGCCAATAAATCTTGTGGAATATGATGATTAAAATATGATTAAATATATAATATGGTGACAACTAAGAGACGGGTGTAAAATGATATGCAAATATGTATTCATTTATCAGTTTTTGTTGCTGAAAATTGATTCTTGAACATGTGTGTATAGCCCATACACTGTATGGGCGATGGAGGCTTGGCTACAAAAAGTAGTACGGCAGTACCCTCTGCTGGACAGTACTGGTATTACGGTAAGAGTTGCCGTATGATAACAAAATATAGTGTATTATTATAATAATAATAAAAATACATTTAATTTATAAGCGCCTTTCAAAACTCTTAAGAACACTTTGAAGTCAGAGGATAAGGATTTTTTTTCTGCGGGTGAGCAGCGGCGGTCAAACGTGCCTGTTCACTCAACCCGGAAGTTACTGAAATGACCCATAACAAATAATTAAACACGTTTTAGTTCGTAATTTAGCGATATATGCGAGACAGCAAAAACATTTTTGTACTTTCTTATGATAAATAATAGTAATTTAACTAGACAAATTTTGTCATGGTCACTTTGTTGTTTTTGTTTTGACGTTTAGGTCACGTCGGTGCGCCATTGCCGTGTAACCTCATCAAACTTGCGGATGTTCCCGAAAAGAACTACTTTGCTGCCAAAGGGGAGGGCGAGGTAAGCGTCGTTATTGAAGGTTAATTTTGACGCCGACGAAACTGGTGTGTATGTCGTAAATTTTGGTGAACGTCGTCGATGTGTTTTAAGTGTTTGACCCACCTAGCATAAACTAGCATACATATCAAACCGAGGCGGTTGGCAATCATACAAATAATGGCGTCTGCCCTTACAAAATTGTGACTAATCTTCCGTTTTATATAGCGTACGTAAAATGAAACAAAAATAACGATAAAAAAAAGAAATTAATTGGCCTGGTTCAATTAAAGAACAATGTCACGTTACTGTAACGATCACAAAATCAAAACGCGGATTAACAAAATACAAAAACAAAAAAAAAGTCAAGGACGGAAAACGTACAGATTTTGAATGTATGGCGGACGTATTTAAAAATCAACGCTCTCTTGTACAAATTACGTCTAAATTGTACAACTTGACAGTTATTATAAAGGTTTAGCAAAAATGTGTACGGGTTTGCATAAACGCCGAAGATAAATACGTATAAGTTTGTGTCCTAACTCAACCTAATGTTTACTTTTGAAAAGATGAGTGTTTTTTTTGTGTGTGTTGACATGACGTTTGTGTACACTTTGACGTTTTGTCTAAAGAAATGTTTAAATAAAGTTGTAACATTTTTAACAGTGTTTTTTTTTGTCAATTTAAAGTTTTATTAATAATAATAATACATTTCATTTATAAGCACCTTTTAAAACTCTCAAGGACACTTTACAAAATCTTTAAAGAGCTTAACATCTCCAAAAGTCCAAAGAAATTCCGTTTTCCCATTCCTCAGGTTTGCGTGAAAGGACCAAACGTATTCAAAGGCTACCTCAAAGACCCCGAGAGGACCGCCGAGACCCTAGACCCGGACGGTTGGCTCCACACCGGCGACATCGGCAAATGGCTGCCCGTACGTCAACTCTTGGCCGTCGTTTATTATCCGATTGATAACTAACCGTCGTCGTATTTACAGAATGGCACGTTGAAGATTGTGGACAGGAAGAAGCACATTTTCAAGTTGGCGCAGGGCGAGTATATCTCACCTGAGAAGATAGAAAACATCTACATACGAAGTGAACCCGTGGCACAGCTTTATGTGCATGGAGACAGTCTCCAGGTCAGTTTAGCAGTTTTTTTTTGTTTTCTCCTGAAGACATACAAAGATAAATGCCATATTTTTATCTAATACAATGATACCTTGGCTTATGAACTTAATTGGTTCCCAGACACAGTGTGTAAGGTTAAAAAGTGTGTATCCCAAAAAATAATTTCCCATAGGAAACCATTAAAATGAGAATAATCCGTTCCCATGTCCTCATAAAACATAATTTTCTTTAAAAAAAAATGTCTTTAATGTACCATAGAACGAAAACAAACAAATTGACTGTTCCGGTCCAATACTTTTTGAGCACATTGCTTACGTAACATTTATGGTTCTTTGTGTGCAGTCCTGCCTTGTGGGGATTATCGTGCCCGACCCGGAAGTCATGCCAAACTGGGCTAAGAAGAAAGGCATTTTAGGCACCTTCAAGGACCTGTGTAAAAACACAGTAAGGACGATAAGATACTTATTTTTTTACCACGGGCCACGTTGCAGTTACGATTTCCTCTCGCGAGCCGTTATGAATTTGGGGAAGCCATTAGAATGTTACCCCCCCCCCCCCCCTCCTTCACATATTTTATAAATGATGCACACAAAAAAATTATGAATAGTAAATAATAATTTGTGCATTGTTGATGTTTGCAGAGATAATAATAGTAATAATAATAATAATACATTTCATTTATAAGCGCCTTTCAAAACTCAAGGTCACTTTACAGTCATAGGATCAGTTTTACTGTGGGTGAGCAGCGGCAGCCACATGCGCCAGCGTTCACTCAACCCGGAAGTAACTCAAATAGATAGAAATCTAGCTACTTCGCTAATAGATAGCTAGCTAGATAGTTATATAGCTAATTGATAGCAAGCTAGATAGCTAGCTCGTCAGCTAGATAGCTAAATAGACAGCAAATACAGTGATATCTTGGCTTACGAACTTAATTGCGCTCGCGTTCACTCAACCCTGAATAACTCAGATAAAAAGTTAGCTAGCTAATAGATAACTAATAGCTAGCTTATAGATAGCTTATAAATACCAAATATATAGCTAGCTAGATAACCCACTAGCTAGCTAATTGATAGCAAATAGATAGCCCAGCTAGATAGCTAGGTAGATCGCTAGCCAGTTAGCCAGCTAGATCGCTAGCCAGTTAGCCAGCTAGATAGCTTAAGTGGGCAACATAATGTAAAAAGACCAGGAAGCTCCTACTGTGCACTACCTGATCGATATTATTCATATCAGATAAATTAAATGATATATTGCTCTATTTCTCTATATATGCTCTATAATTAATTATTATTACTATTATTATGGTTGTTGAATAACTAGTTTTCAAATTTAAAGTTCAAAATAATTACTGTTATTGTGGTTTACATATGAGAATTTGAATTTTTGGTTCAGACTTTAGCAAGCATCATGGAATTTCACATGCTTGATTTACTTTCGCGGGCCGAATAAAATGATATGGCGGGCCAGATTTGGCCCCCGGGACTTGACTTTGACACCTGTGGTGTAGACAAATGGACAAAGCGGCCATTTTGAAGTACCTGCAAAATGACAATTCCTGTCTTGATAGGAACTTAAGAAGGCCATCCTTGAGGATCTGGTGCGTTTGGGCAAGGCCAGCTCTCTGCATTCCTTTGAGCAGGTAAACAAAGATTATTTCATTCTTCTATAAAGGACAACCGACACCATTTTTTTCTTTCCTAACTGACACGAAAAACCTTTTATAGCATCTAAAATACTCAAAGCATACAGGCTGAGATTTTAGTCAAATGCAAAACAAAGAGTGAAATGAGTTAGTGTCCCAAACTACTTCAAAATAACCTCGGAATTGGCGAGTTTCAGAAGGACCCCTTGTTCGTGACGTCACACAAGGACGTCTTCCCTTGGTCTAGAATCAAAACAATGGCTTCAGATTCAGAGAAGAGGCTTTCGTCCTACTCATCCAGTTATTAATATGATTCAGATATTTCTGAAGAGGAAAACATAAATCGATTAAAGAAGTCCTTCCGTATCATTTTGAGGCGTCTGGACTCTTATGTAGCGTCCCAGAAAATGCACAAGATGGCGCCAAAGCTCCCATGGAAATGGGCTAATTTGTCTGCTGGGAATTTTTGTCAACTAGTATCAAATAGTAGTCTTGGTGCAACACACAACAATTCACCATCGCGTTATTTATGTGTTTTCCTTCTAATTTCGCCATCAACACGAAGTTTTCAGACCAAATAAAGTACCCAAAATGCATTGTGTGTCGCTTTCTCGGTCAGGGGTGTTCCTTCAGTGACGTCACGTACGGACTCGTCACCAACTCAAAAACAAGACTTCCTGAATATTCAGCGTGAGTCGTAAAACGTAAAATATAGCTATATGTGGTGGAATCTTTGTAAAATACGCTCAGTAGAAGTCATTTGAAGTGATTTTACAAATTATGGACACAACCTGTCCGGAGGTGTCGTTTGTCCTTTAAGACATAGGTTGTGCCTCCCAAATGTATTTTCTACACAACTGTCTCGAACCTAGGTGAAGAACATCTACATCCACAGCGAGTTGTTCTCCATCCAGAACGGCCTACTGACTCCCACGCTGAAAGCCAAGCGGCCCGAACTGCGGGAGTTCTTCAAGGAGAAGATCGAGCAGCTCTACAGCACCATTTCCATGTGAGGGGGAAGACCTCCAAAAGAACAACATTGCAGAACAAGTAGAAAAAAAAGGCATCCAGGCAATCCAGATCCACCTTGAGTTTCATTTTAACATCCAAAACATGGACTTTATTTTGTATTTTTATTTAATTTTATTTTTTAGTTTAGTGTACCTCCTGCCTTAGCAGTAACGGCGGCCATTTTGAGGCACACACCCACCACTATTCTCTTTCCCGTTTTTTTTTTCCTCAAGGGCAAAACAGGACTTGGCGGGGCAGTACAAAGCGACCTTTCACCTTTGATTAACCAACCACTTGTTATATTTTATTTTTAATCACACACGAATGATGTAGAAACTTTTCAAGATTGATTCTTGTCCCAAAGTGTAAAAATGAATGACGTGTGTACATACACGAGGACAGTAGATATATGCTTATTTATTGACTATTCGAGTCAGCGGTTTGAATGGGATTTTTATTACTTTTATTCTTTTAATTGCGTCTGTGTAGTCGGACAAATTGGACGTATTTATTTATTTTTTTCTCTGCAATCGAATCAGAAGCATATCCTTATAATTATAACAATGATGACAATGACTGAGGGCAGGATGGCTACCAGGTTGATGAAATAAAAGAATATTATGGAATGGTTTTAAAACTATTATTTCTCTTTTCTTATAAATTGATTAAAATGGGTACGTATTATTGTAGATTATAAACTAAATCTCAACCCAAATACCATCTAAAAGATTACATCCACAAATATTTGGATTTTTCTTTTACCTTAAGAGAAGAATGGGCAAGTATTATCAATGAGTGATAATTAAAAGCAATTATATATATGGAAATGCATAATATTAGAGCAATTTATAATTATATACGTAGTAGATGTAAGAGAATGAATGCTATACATGTATTAGCATTAAAATGTGATGTAGTATGATACACGTTATTAGCATTATTATTGTTGTAACAAATACTCTAAATACTGCGATAATACACAAAAAATATAAATAAATAACCAATTATATAAATATAAACGTATAGTGTATACGAAATTATCAATATTTTCATGTAACGTTGCATCCGGTTCGTGCTCCAGGTATACTTCCGGTGCAGGTTTACAAAATAAGACGTAATTGACAGGCCAGTTAAGGACAACTCCCGGATTGAGTATTAACAGCTCCACCCCACCAACAGATGTAAATAAATGTTTTATTATTAATTTCTGTATATAGTTAATATAAGTGGGTTTTTTTGGCCACGGGGGCTTCTCAGCGACGTCGAATCATGACTCTACCGTCAGGAGGGTGACGTTAGCCACGAGTTGAACTCAGCTAGCGCCCACCTGACCGTTGATTTCAATTTTATTATTATTTATTCGCATCGCAAAATGTCTAAAACGAGACCCCGTTGTCAGGCGGACACGCCTGTTAAAGTGCCTAAGGCCCGGCGACACGGTAAGAAAAGCTTTGTCGCGAATGACACGACGAAATATCATTCTGGAAATAAAATAACATGGCATTGACTTCAAGCTAGGATACGTCCGCCTAGGAAAAAATACGAAAAAATACCCGAACATGAATTTGAAGGCAGCACCAGTCAAGAACAGGTGATTAATCTGATAAGATTTTAACTTTTCACAAAATGGAGCCTGTCTTTCAAAAGACAGGCTCCATTTTGGGCATTTTACACCTTAAACAGTACTCGTGTGTTGATTGGACTCTATTTCAAATGCTAACTGAAGAATGTTCCCCTATGTACAAACAATAATATTAATCTATCCCATCCGTGTTCTCTTTTTATCCCTGCAGAGCGATAGTATCCCTTTGCAATGCAAATCCCAGTTTCAGCCAACCTCCACCAACAATGTCCGCCCTACATCATCCCACGAGAGGGTTGACCAGATCACTTCAGTTTATTCCCAGGGTCAGCTGAGTCCTTCCTTACTTCAAACCGAGCACACGACGACACCAGTTGTGAACTCAAAGGACTTCTCGGAGCACAGCGACATTTGGGAATCCTCAAACTCCAGCAGTGTTCTTTCTCCGGAGATCTTCAGAAACGCCAGTTATAATAAATCTGAAGTCTTCCAAGTCCCCATCCGGCACTCCTTGGTGAAGAACTCGACCTTGCTGGGCAGCAGCCACGCCATGACTATCCACAATTACCAACCTCCCAATGTCTCCACTGTCCTCAGTGAGTAAACACACACTCATTGTGATTTGAAAAACATTCTTGGGTTAAATCGTGCCCATTCTTCTGTTTTTAGACGCCACTTACACTTTGGTCAACACAAATGATCCGATAAGGTGAGGTCCCCCCCTCACAGGTACCCCTTTAACTAAAATACAGTGATACCTTGGCTTACGAACTTAATTGGTTCACAGACAGAGTGTGTAATGCGAAAAGTGTGTATCCCAAAAATTAATTTCCCATAGGAAACAATTAAAATGAGAATAATCCGTTCCCAGGTCCCCATAAACCATAATTTTCTACTAAGTAAACATTAAAACTACACAAAATATACCTTATTTTATGTATAATAAATGTGCTCTGGTATTATAATGAAAGAAATAATGTGTACTACATAATAAAGTGGTTTTATTGCCCTTTGTGATGGTCGTTGATGGCTTGATGGAATCAGCATTAAACACTTGATGAGGAACGTAGCCGCCTTCTTTCACCATCTTGAGAAATGATCCCTTGTAGGTGCTTTTTCTGTGATAATTGTATCTAGTTCCTCATCAATTGTGTTCTGTGTATAGCTGGGTTGATAGCTTTTTGCGTCAAGTGTACAGATGGCTTGTGCGGGTTGTTTGTGGAGCTTGATTGATGGGATATTTTAACCTTGCAGTCTACACTCTGCCTTTGAACTATCAAAGATGAAACTCTCTCACTGTCGCCTGCCTGTAAAGTTCGTATGCCAAGGTAAAATTTTCATAAATGTAACGTTCGTCAACCGAGGTATCACTGTACTCTTCCCAAACATGATGTCTCATTTGGGCAGTGACCACGGAGCAACTACAGATGATCCTTCCATTCATTCTGGTAAAAGATGGTCATCATATCAACAACCGTAATCCACTGAGTCTTTCATGTTGTCATTTGCAGTGATTTTTGTATCATTTCAGTGATTCGCTCTGCAGACGAATGCTTGGCGTCATGGCAAGTAAGCAACTCATGCTAACAAAACTATTTTTTTTTTTTTGGGGGGGGGATTGTTCTAAATCTATCTATTGGCTAGCTAGCTAGCTTTCTATCTATTTGAGTCACTTCCGGGTTGAGTGAACACTAGCGCGTGTGGCTGCCGCTGCTCACCCATAGAAAAACGTATCCTGTGATTGTAAAGTGACCTTGAGAGTTTTGAAAGGTGCTTATAAATGACATATATTATTATTTATTCCTATTCCTTAAGCCTGCAGTCCCCAGGAAGCCCATCACGTACAGAAAGGTGCAACGCTTCAAAAGTCCTCTGGTCCCCGTGCAGAAGATGACACCCACGCCGCATGAGAAGAATTCCAAAAGGGATGGAGAGGTCATGTTTTTCCACTTTAATTCCTCCTCCAACAGGAAGGAATTGTTTCAACGAGCCCGCGAACGCCGTATCCAACTGGAAGGTTTTACATGTTCATATAAGCCTCCGTCCCCTGATGCCAAATATGCTGCATTGGGATCAGCCCATTTTAAATGGCTGAAGTAGTAGGTGTAATAAAGAAAAATGGGATACATTATTTTGCACATTTGGACACCTTGAGTAGAAATATTTTTTTTGTATGCTGATATATAGCCACTAGATGTCAGTCATGTAACTTCCTTACGAATAGAGAAGTTTGTTGTTGGTGTTCCACATGCTGTATGTACAGTATTTGAATGTACGTCATTTACTGTAGTTCGGGTTTATTGATTCCGCGCCAATGGTTGCGTCCAAAGAATTGCAAGGCTTTTGTCGTATGAAAATAGATCATAAATAATCACTTTAATTGTTTCTATGTGACTCTTTTTTTGTCAGAAAAACTAATTTATCGTGGATTTCTGTAAAAAAAAAAAAAGATGATGACACGTTTAAGTGTCCTCGGAATCCCGACAAAACGTCAACAATGGAAGGCTTATGGGCGGGGCACAGATTCACCACAGACCAAGAATAGCCAGCCAATCACATAATTCCCTCGTCCGCTTGGCCAATCACAAAAAAGAACGGGGGTAAGTCAGTTGCCAAGCGGCTCCCGTGACTAATGCCTGTCATATGACTGAGACACCCATGGAGACAGTTGCAAGGAACAAGACTCGTTCGTGGATTTGAACACAAAAAAAGAATAGGAAGAGGGACTCACGTCTTTTCTTCCTACACTCTTTGTTCTAAGAATGCCTCCGACTCTTTTTCAGAAACTTTTCAACAAGAAGAGCGCCTTTTCACCGCCTCCGCAGAGATGTAACAAAGAGGAGCCAGCTTTCAGGTAGCTCATGTGTGGACGCCCGTGTGCGTAACGAGGACAGTAACGCCACTTATTCCTTCCCTTAACTGTGTAAAGTCGATTACGCTGTGTGGTATTTTTATTTTTGACCTTGTGGGTTTGGTTTAAAAGTTAACAATGTGAACTAGTAAATGTACGACGCGTTTTAGCCTGTTTGGCGGGGTGGCTAGCAGCTAGCTTGGCTAACTCAGACGATAGCGTGTTTGGTGCCGTTCAAGTCTCACGGAAAATATTCGACACGAAATCGAAATAAAAAGTCGCTTTTGCCTCCAAATAAAAACCCACTTGGGTGTGTGTGAGTCGCGTGGGGGGGCTTTTGTTGTCGTTTCTCACGACGCGCGACGACGTCAACTCCGGAATGGGTTCAAAGTGCATCTCGTGCTACTTGTCTCGGGTGTCGACGTGCGGAACGTGTCCGTTGTGACGTCATTACGCGTCTAGCGTAGGGCACAGATGCGCAAGACCATTAAATAAAAGAATACCGTTTTAAAAAATAGCGTCATAGATGATTTGGAGACGGTGACGTCACAATATTTGTATTTATCTGGTGCTCACGAGTTGTGAGTCACGACCGTCATTCATGAACCTTGAACGCACTTGTAGCTGTTGCCTATTGTAAGCAGAGTCTGTATAATCAGAAAAATAATAATAAGACCTGATAAACAGTCATAAACAATGACTTCCCTAAAGAAGGTGTAAGTTTACACAAATTCCCAGCGGACAAATCAGCCATTTCCAACGCAGCTTGTGCGCCATTTTGTGCATTTTCTGGGCATCTGGAGTTCAGATGGCTCGAATTGATCCGGAAGGACTTTAATCGATTGCAAACATGTATGCTTTCCTCTTCAGAACTATTTGAATCATATTCATAACAAGAAAGCATCTTCTCCGAATCTGAACTCTCTGAAACCATCGTTTTGATTCTGGAGCACGGCAGTTTGTGACCAATAGTGACATCACGAACAAGGGGGCGGGACTTTCTGAATCTGCCCAGCTCCAACCTCATTTTGTGGCAGTTTTGGGACACTTTAAGTCATTTTTATTGCTGTTTTGCATTTGACTAAAAATACCAGCCTGCGTGTTTTGGGTATTTTAGATGCTATAAAACGTTTTTCTGATGTCAGTTAGGAAACAAAAAAAAATGGTGTCGCTTGTTCTTTCAAACGTGATTCAGGGTCTAAATATTTTTAACCCTAAATACTGAAGGCCTGATTTTGGAATGGCAGCAGGTTTTTTTTTGGTTAATGGTGAGGCCCGAAAAAGTTAAATATTTCCTCGAAAGACCATGACGTGAACTTTTATCATTTGAACAGTAAACCAACTAAGAAAATTAAACAAATGTAAAACAGTACTATGTTCCCGTCACATGACACTGAGTATTGGCTACACTCACAGGACTAATCTGGTCTTTGATCGTTACGACTTTTGTCGCCGTTATACGACAGTAAACCGTCAGACGGCGCTTGGTTCCCCCCCCCCCCCCTGATAAAAGCACATGACTCCAGGTGGCATAACTGTACATATCCTCCCACCGGATCATCCTTTGGATTCCGGTTTGAAATTTACTTGCACAAAAAAAAGAAACAAAACGCTCACATCCGATTTATTTATAGCGTCCATTTTTTTTTTGTCTTTGGAGTTGGCATGTGAAAAGGCTCTGGTTTCGGAACAGCGTACATACTTGCATAACTCGCAGTGTCATGTGAGGCATCAATCACAAGCTTGTCAACTGCCTTGTGTGTGTGTGTGTGTGTGCGTGCGTTTAGGTGTGTGTACAAGTCACAACACAAACAGGATATATTTTGGTGTGTGATTATGGAGGCTGTAAAATTGCTTTCTGGGTTATATAAAGTGGCCGTGTGTGCGTTGGCTTCTTAGAAGTACAGGGTCGTTGTTAAGATTTTTTTTCAAAATGGATGCCAGAATTTTTGGTTGATTTTCGTCAGTGACACTGAATGAGTTAAAAGCACCGCTGCTAATTTTGTCCATTGCAGTTGCTATTTTTTTTTTTTTTTTTTTTTAGCATCTCTTGACAATCCGCGGTTGTCTTTCAGCATCTATCAAGTCAACAAATAGCGAAAGACAACAATAATGATAATGAAGCTTCTTAAAACATGGCGACGAACTTGTTCGCCGACGCTCATGTGATTGCAGGAATGCAAATGGGTGGAACAAAAAAAAAAAGGCTTTTGACATCGGTGTGGGTGGCAGATATGCAGGTCGTCAGGTGCTTGAGGCCAAGTCGCTTGAATAGGGGAGTGTTCAACTCCGCAATTGTATTGTGATGACGTGGGATGAGCAAACTCGTGTGCCAGGTGCATAAATGAGGCTGAGATGAGTCCGGAGGAATGTCGCACGAGGTATTTATGGAACTATCCGGGTTGCACTAACTCACAAATGTGGCGGCGATAGCGTGAAAGCTCTTTGAGGTCAGTTAGCAAGCCATTGCTGACGTCAGAGCAGCGGAGTCACGCTGCCAAGTAAGAAAGAAGGCTTGTACATTCTTGTAGATTTGAGGGTCATGGATGTTGTAATATTTCACATTTTTGAAGTCCAGCTGAGATTTTAGTTGCCCGTTGCCGCAATTTGCGTTCAACACCTTCCATTATGCCCATTATAAGATGAATTACAACGGCAAATTATTTATTTATTTATTTATTTATTTATTTATTTATTTATTTATTTACTCACTCGCCCATTCATTATGTATTTGTCTATTTATCAATCCATTTGTTTATTTTTCTGTTTTTATTAATTTTATTAATCTATTTATTTATCCATTTATTTATTTACTCAGTCACCCGTTCATTATGTTTGTCTATATTTGTTTATTTTTCTGTTTTTATTGATTTTATGTATCTATTTATTTATCCATTTATTTTTTTACTCAGTCACCCGTTCATTATGTATTTTTATTTTTTATTGCATATTTTATTTTTAATTTTTTTATTTTATATTTTTACATTACCTATCTATTCGTTTATTTATCTGTTTTTATTCATTAAATTTAATTTAATTTTATTAAATATAATTGTATTTTATTTATTTATTTATTTATTTATTTATTTATTTATTTATTTATTTATTACTCACTCACTCACACATTCATTATGTATTTATATTTATTCATCTTGTTTTTTTATTAATTTGTTTATTTTTCTGTTTTAATTTAATTGTATTAATTTTATTTATTTAGTTATTTATTTACTCACTCACCCGTTCATGATGCATTTCTCTATTTTTATTTGTTTATTTTTCTGTTTTTATTTATTTAATGTCATTTATTTTATTTAGTTATTTATTTATGTACTCACTCACCCGTTCATTATGTATTTGTCTATTCATCTATCTATTCATTTATTTTTCAGTTTTTATTTAATTTTTGTTATTTTATATTATTTTATTTATTTATTTATTTATTGACTCACTCATTTGTTCATTATGTATTTATCTATATATCTATCTATTCATTTATTTTTCTGTTTTATTTATGTAATTTAATTGTGTTATTTATGTAATTTAATTTAATTCAATGCATTTATTATTGGTAGTTTTTTAATACAGCATCAGCAGCAGTACTGTTATGTTCCCCATTGACTATTCTTTTGCAGCATAACCACCCCACCCCCTTCACACCTCCTGGTACTGTATTATACTGTATATATAATACAGCAAATTTAACCAAAAAAAAAGCCACTTTTTGACATGCTCCGCGAAAAGCGCCTGTAAACAAGAGAAAGGGAGGAGGAAAGCCAGTCAGCAGTATGTCGTTACCCCGCCGCTCGCGCCGCAATCACCTGACATGTCTCATGTTGTGTCAATCTAGTCGGGACCGTTATTCTTAGAGGCTGAACGCAGCGCGTAGAAGCAGCTTAGAAAACGGAGGCCCAAGCGCCTATGGGGAAACGGTCAAAACGATGCCCAGGTAGGAGCTGCTAATACGGAGAATCAGATTCTTGATTGTTGGGCGATTAATATCAAAATTGTAATTTTTAAACCGTGCAAGTAAGTGACGCTCATGTAGTCATGAGCCACTGTGATGAATGATTGGCCCGCGTTGTGACAGTCACAAGCTCTCGGCCAAATCACCGCTTCCTCACTTTCACATGCTGCCAGTTGTGCTTTTTGGTGTACCGTGGTGACCCGCCAACATAACCCCGCCTTCCTTTTTATAATAATAATAATAATAATAATAATGCATTTACTTTACAGTCACAGGATAAGCTTCTCACACGCGGAAAAATTTGGAAAAATGAAATACAGTGAGACCTCAACTTATGAACTTAATTGGTTCCCAGACAGAGTGTGTAAGGCGAAAAGTGTGTATCTCAAAAAAAAAAAATTCCCATAGGAAACCATTAAAATGGGAATAATCCGTTCCCGGGTTTCCATAAAATATACTTTTCAACTAAATAAGCCTTAAAACTACACACAACATACCTTATTCTATGTATAATAAATGTGCTATTGTATTGTAATGAAAGAAATACACTGCATTGTATCATAAAGTCACTTGGCGTTGGAGGTCAAAGGGAATTGCTGTTTGGAAAGAGAGGTGCATTACATGACGACTGTAATTAAAGAAATAAACTGTGCTGTAAAATAAAGTTTTATTTACCCTTTTGATGGTCGTTGATGGCTTATGGAAGGAGAGTCACCTTCCATAAGGACTGTTGCTAACTTAACCTCTGGACGTATTAACCTCTGGTGCTGTTCGGTCGTGTGCTTCCGCCGAAGATCACTCCGGCAGCCGTGATGGGTGTGTTTTATGAAAATAGTGCTTATTATAAGGTTAATTTTCATAAATTTGACGTTTGTAAGACAAAAAGTTTGTAAGTTGAGGTCTCACTGTACGTGAAATCGTCCATAAAATTGATTAATTTGCCAACCCTGCTATGTCTACTCCCATTATTGTTGAGTTGAAAACAAAATATCGTGCTATTGTTTACAGCCGCTAACAAAATGTCTTTTGTGTCATCTTTTGGCTCATGTCCTCTCGCTGCCATCTTCAAAACAAAGACAGCAGTCAACTCACCGTCTCCACATTGTGCAGAGAATCTGCCCTGAATCTGTAAACAAACCCGTCTAACCCTGGCCAAGATTTTAGTCGGAAATTTTATCCCCGAAAAAATTCAAATTCAAATGTCGCTATGCTAGCTTGTGCTCGATCTTTTTGTCCTACTTCCGAAATTTGTCTTCAATGTGCCAAGCCCTACTCTTGTTCACACACTTCTAGTCTTGTTCAAACAAAATGAATTATTTACCCATCAATGTGAAACATGCAAGTAGTTGTTTATTATTATTATTATTATTATTATTATTATTATTATTATTATTATTATTATTATTATTATTATTCAGCAAATAGTCAGCTAAAAAGCTAGCTAGCTATTAAACTAATAGATAGCCAGCTAGACAGCTCATAGATTGCCAGCCAGCAAGATAGCTAATATATAGCAAATATATTGCAAATAGATAGCAAATAGCAAGCTACCTACGTAGCCAGCTAAATAGATAGCCAGGTAGCTAATTAGCTAATAGATAGCCAGCTAGATAGCTAATAGGTAGCAAATGGATAGCAAATAGCTACAGCGTTAGAAACTTTACTCTTATTTCATCATTAAAAAAATAGTTACTTCTTAAGTTATACGGGTCTGGAGTTATCTGAGCTTGAAATGGGGGCGGATGTACAAAATACAAGACAGATTGATTTATACAGGGCTTTAAGAACAGCTGAATCTGGAATAAAGCGCTAACATGGACATAAGGCAAATGCTGCCCCCTTGTGGAAAGGGAAAAACATTGCCGGAGGTCTGACCAGCACTTTATCAACACCCCTCGCAAAAAAAAAAAAATGTCAGCAAATGAGTTAATGACCGCTTCTTTCTCCGTCCATCTAGCTGGCCGGTCCCCCACCTGGAGCCGAGTCACATCCGGCTAATCGTCTACCAGGACTGCGAGAGGCGTGGCCGCAACGTCCTGTTTGACTCCAATGCCAAGAAGAGGGCCACGGATGAGCCACACCTTACCGTAAGTCCCATGATTGGATTAACGTGTTATTGGGTTGCGCCGCTGTCAATCATTGCGTTGTTATGGAAAAAGATGGCCGTGATAGGCGAAATGAGATAGCAATTTCATTTTGACATGCTTATTTGACGCGTTTTTGACTGAGTATGTCATGATTTTGTTTATGGGTGGGGGGGTGGCGAGATGGGGGGGGGTGACATTTGATTGACATTTGTCTGTTTGACAGAGTAACTCAACCTAAGCGACGCCCTCCTCCATTTGCTAATGCAACCTGGGTCTTGGCAAACTTTAGCGCTTGTCTCGGGTGAAGCGGGGGTGGGGCTTTAGCGATTGTGTGTGCTGCTTTTCTCGCTCGCTCACGAGTTGCCGCAAGAGTCATATGACTGGCTGTCACATGCTGCTGGCTTTTGTGTACACAAATCACACACATACACACACACACACACACACACACACACACACATTCCTGTTTCAATGGTTTTGTGAGGTCCGCATAACTCCAGATAAGGAGTGAGGACCACCGTTGCTGATAAGTTTAGTAGAAGAACGTGTGTTACATTTGAAGACTAAATGTCACCCCATTTCCCACTTCAACTTCTTGAAAAACAAAGGAATAAAAAGTGAACTTGTAACTGAAATAACAGCAGGAGTGAGGATTCTGAATGGGTACATTCAAAGTCCTCACCGCTGTGGTGAATTTGATTAAAATATCGTTTTACTTTTTGTGGTATGAACTTTTTCCTGTCATTAAACACACACAAATAAACACACACAGTGAGTAAAAAGTGTGTGTATCTAAGTAAAATGAAAATACACACCAAAAAAATCATTTTGGATGAATTTGTGAGGACATCTCTGAAACTTTTAACAGATGCATATATAGACCCTCTAGAAACCCTTAGAATGAAAAACTTGTGAGGACCGGCCAAAAGGTCCTCACTTGTCAAAAATGTCCTCACTACGTATGGTATAAAATGTTAGTGGTCCTCACAAGAATAGTCGTACAAATACACACACAAAAAAAAACATACACACACACGCGTTGTTAAAGCGCTATATAAACCGATTTGTATTGTATCCTTTACAGCTGCCCTCATTTCAATCTCATATAACTCTAGACCCATATAACTTAGGAATTAACTCTGATGAAATGAGAGAGTCTAAGGTTTCTAACGCTGTATTGAATATTGATGTAGTCCTAAAATTCAATATGGAACAATATGGAATTCAAGTGACAATGACAAAAACCCTGGCACAGGAGTGGACATATTTTTTTTCGTCTGGCAGTGAATGAATTCATGTCAATTTCATCGTAATTATCTTCCGTCGCAGGGCACGGAAAGCCATGTGAAAATGTTCGGCAAATGCTGCCGCCTTCGCCCGACGGGGGGCAGCAGCAGCTCCCTGGATAGCTCGTCCTCGTCTTGTGCATCCGAAACGTCCAGGGAAACCAAAGATCACGGTCTTCGCTACCAGGTAGCGCCGTACGTCATCGCCAAAAGCACCCCCCCGCCCCCTTTCGATCGTCTTAACCCCTCCCCCTTTGTACGGTTTTAGGGTTCTCGTTGTTCATCCGACGTGGCCATGCTAGGCGAGATGATGTTTGGATCAGTAGCCATGAGCTACAAAGGCTCCACGTTGAAAATACACCAAATCAGATCACCGCCTCAGCTCATGCTGAGTAAGGTGTTTACAGCCCGGACGGGAGGCAGCGTGTACGGTAGCCTTAATACGTACGTACACCCCACCTGTCGATGTCATCATGATTTAAATCCCCAGCTGGTAAAAAATGTCTTCATGATCTGCTTCTTCCGTAGGTTACAGGACAGTCTGGAGTTCATTACGCAGGACAGCAGCAGCAACAACAACACCCTAAAACCCGATTCGAACGCCCCCCCGAATCATCTCCTCGGGAACATAGGTAACCATTATCGTGGTTTATAAGTGTCTGAGATGTTTGGTTGGACACTGTGAACAAAGGCTGGAACACAGGAAGATTGTCTTTTACTGCCACTGCTCACCCACAGAAAAACGTATCCTATGACTGTAAAGTGACCTTGAGAGTTTTGAAAGGCCCTTATAAATGAAATTTATGATTATTATTATTATTATTATTATTATTATTATTATTATTATTATTATTATTATTATTATTACTGCCGGCAGGGGACGTAGCCACTCATGACTGACGGCCAACGTCCGCAGCCCTCTACCAAGCTATTTATTGAGAATATATGCAAATTTAAGTGAAACATTAGCAAAACATAGTCTTCTACATTTGAATACCACGCCCCTGGGCGTGCCAAGCACCAACAACCATAAAACAACAGAACATAGACATTTTAATTGATAGATAATAATAATAATTACTACAACTACTACTACTACTATTACTACTACTACTACTACTAATAATAATAATACATTTCTTTTTTAAGCGCATTTTAAAACTCTCAAGGTCACTTTACAGTCACAGGATAAGTTTTTCTGTGTGTGAGCAGCGGCAGCCACACGCGCCAGCGTTCACTCAACCGGGAAGTAACTCAAATAGATAGAAAGCTAGCTAGATAGAAAGCAAATAGCTAGATAGATAGAAAATAGCCAGCTAGCAAATAGCTCATAAATAACTAGCAAATAGCTAATAAATACAGAGCAAATAGCTAGCTCGATAGAAAGTAGCTATCTAGCAAATAGCTAATAAATAACTAGCAAATAGCTAATACATAGTGACCAAATAGCTAGCTAATAGAAAATAGCTAAGAGCAAATAGCTAATAGCAAATAGCTAGCTAAATAGAAAGCAAATAGATAGAAAGCTAGCTAGCTGGAAGTAACTCAAATAGATAGAAAGCTAGCTAGCTAATAGATAGCCAATAGAGAGCCAGCTAGCTATCTAGCCATCTAACTAATGGATATCCAGCTTGATAGCTAATACATAGCCAATAGATAGCCAGCTAGGTAGCTAGCTAGATAACCAGATTTTCTGTGCTTCCATTATGGGCCTTCTAATCTAAATACGATCACTTCTTTTCTGTCTATTCTCGATCAACAAAGCACTCGAAGAACAAAAATGACAATATGAGGAACAATACTGCGAAAAACAAGTTCTTGTGCACCCTCCTTCTCTTATTCTTTCGAATAATTTCAAAATAAAAGTATTCAAATTGTGCGGGGAGGGAGGGGTCTTATAAGTTGGTTGCAGTTTTCTGTCACATTTCAGTCTTCCCAAGGTCTTTGCGCTGTTTTTCATTGTTCATTGCTCGACTAAAAAAAAACTACAGGAGGCCGGACGGCAACTTTCCTCCCTATTCATTCACTAACAAATATTTATTTTTATTTCTTTTATTTATGCATTTTTTTTTTTTTTTTTGGTCCGTCCCCCCCGTCCTCCCTACTTCCCGTCACCCTTCTCTCTCTGTCTGTCTCTCTTTATCCCATTTTTTTTTTTTTGTTTTGTGCTGCCCCAGGATTTTCTCAGCTCTGCAGCCCTCGACGGGCCTTCTCTGAGCAAGGCCCGCTGCGTCTCATCAAAAGCGCATCTTTCTTTTCAGGTTGGCGCTTACAAAAAAAAGCAACAAAAAAAAAAAATTGGAATAAAATAAAACAAGGCTTGCGGTGTTACACAACTTGCATGTTTTTCCCCACGCCGCTTCTGTTGTGTTTGCATATTTACTGTTTTTCTTGCGGGGGGAGGAGGGTCAGATGAATTTGTGGATATGATTAATAATGAGTTAAATTGACCTGTTTTAAAGATGTAAAACCTGGGGAGGAAATATATTTTTTAGAAATAAAAAAAAAAAAGTTCATACATTGTTTTTCTATAAATAAATACAGTACAGTAAAGTCTCGTTATATCGATATCGGATATATCGATAGTCCCGGTTATATCGATACTATTTCTATGCACGCACGGAGAAAATTACATGCAAATCGGATATATCGATAGTCCCGGTTATATCGATATTTTTTCGGACTCCCTTGAATATCGATATAACGAGACTTTACTGTATTTTCTGCACTATAAGGCGCACCTAAAATATTTTTTTTTTCAAAAGCTGACCATGCACCTCATAATCCGGTGCGCCCTATGTATGGAAAACGTTTTAAAAGATGTCATATATTGAAGATGACCCTTATAATGCGGTGCAATTTATGTATGGAACATGTTTTTAAAGGTCATTCGTTGAAGGTGCGCTGTATATTACAGAAAATACGGTACCTTAATATTTATTTGGAAAGCCTGCAGTGTGTCCTTTTGTCACTGGGGATGAACGCGGGTGTGCATGGGTGTGTAACGGGGGGTGTTTTACTAACTCACACGCTTGTACTAATCATCTAATCAGATGATGGTGTCACTTTGAGGGGGACAGTGTGTGTGTGTGTGTGTGTGTGTGTGTGTGTGTGTGTGTGTGTGTGTGTGTGTGTGTGTGTGTGTGTGTGTGTGTGTGTGTGTGTGTCGTGAGGACATTTTTTCATTCTAAGTTTTTCATTCTAAAGGCTTCTAGAGGGTCTATAGATGCATCTGTTAAAGTTTCAGAGAGGTCCTCACAAATTCACCCAAAATTATTTCTTGGTGTGTAATTTCATTTCACTTGGATACACACACTTTTTACTCACTGTGTGTGTGTGTGGTTAATGAGAGGAAAAAGTTCAGACGACAAAAAGTAAAATGATATTTTAACCAAATTCACCACAGAGGTGAGGACTTTGAATGTACTCATTCAGAAACCTCACTCCTGCTGTTATTTCAGTTTCAAGTCCACTTTTTATTTCTTTATTTTTAAAGAAGTTGAAGTGGGAAATGGGGTGACATTTAGTGTTCTAATGTAACACTATTTCTTCTCTAAACTTATCAGCAACGGTGGTCCTCACTCCTTATCTGGAGTTATCCGGACCTCACAAAACCTTTGAAACAGGAATGTGTGTGTGTTTGATTCAAATGTTACGACACGCGTTGCATTATCAGTCCAATTTCCGGATGATACAAGACAGGAAGTGCAACTTTTTTTCTTCTTCTTTGCATGTACTATGCGTCAAGTGTTGCATGAGGTGTTGCAGTGGAAACGATGACCCCGATCCAGATTGCATGGATCGTAATAGGCACCCATTTTGAATTTTGTGTTGATTTTAATATGATCTTTTCCTATCATCTTCCAACCGTCCTCTCTTCTTCTCTCCTCTCTCGCCAGGTCACAGTCACCCCATGGATATGCCGGGCCGGGGGCTATACGACGAACGGGATAGCGGCATCGCCCGATCGGGTATGTTCACCGGGCGAGAAAAAAAAATTAATAAAGGCGTATCCCGTTTGTGTAGGCGTGTAGCTAATAGAAATCAATGAGATAACAAAAGGATAGCCAGCTAGGTAGCTAGCTAGCTAATAGATAGGAAAAGGATAGCTAGCTAGCAAATAGATAGTAAATGGATAGCAAATAGATAGCCAGCTAGGTGATAAAGCGCTGGTCAGACCTCCGGCAATGTTTTTCCCTTCCAAAAGAGGGCAGCATTTGCCTTTTGTCCATGCTAGCGCTTTGTTACAGCTTCAACTATTGTTAAAGCGCTATATAAATCAATATTGTACTGTATTTTGTACATATGCCCCCATTTCAAGCTCAGATAACTCCACACCCATATAATTTAGGAATTAACATTTTTTTCTGATAAAATCAGAGAGTCTAAGGTTTCTTACGCTGAATTCATTATTTATGTAGTCCTTAAAACTCAATATTGTGTAGGTCCTGGAATTTGAGTGAAAATGACAATAACCCTGGCACTGGAGTGGACATGTTTTTGCATATCATCTGGCAGTGAATGAGTTAAAAAAAATGGTTATAAAAATGTGAAATATTATTTTTTTCAGCGTCTCTGAGTAGTCTTCTCATCACGCCTTTCCCCTCGCCGAGCTCGTCCCTGACCAGCAGTTGCGCGTCCAGCTATCAGCGGCGTTGGCGGCGCAGTCAAACCACCAGCCTGGAAAATGGCGTCTTCCCACGCTGGTGAGTGCTTTGGGTGGCGGGAAAAAGTAGACCTATTGTTGGATTTCCGAATTATCTTGGTGGTCCACCGGCAGGTCGGTGGAGGAGAGCTTCAACATGTCCGACGAGAGTGGCGGGCAGAGTTTGGGGGTGGCGCGCAAAAAGAAAATCGCCATCGGCGTCATTTTCACCATGTCGTCTAACGTTGAGGAAAATGGCCGCTTCCAGGATTTTTTCTTTTCGCATTTTCCGCTTTTTGAAAGCCACATGAACAAGCTCAAAAGTGCCATTGAACAGGTAAATCCAATGTTTTTGAATACATTCCAAAGTGGCAGCTTTCTAAAAATTGTACGTGCCTCTACCAAAGGCCATGAAGATGAGCCGGCGGTCAGCTGATCCTAGCCAGAGGGCGTTGGCCTACAGCCGCATGGTGGACGGGCTCAACGAGTTCAGGTTGGTCCTCGTCATTCATGTTCAAGCGACTCTCAATCATGGCGGATTGATTCCAGTTTATCCACCATTTTTTGGAAATCGTTCACTTTAATTTACGAATTTATTCGAGTATTGAAAATATGACATACGAATTTGTTCGGATTGTTTTTTTTTTTTTTTTCTTGTTTGGGTGCCGATAAAGCGCTGGCATTGGCCTCTAGCAATGTTTTTTTCCTTTCCACAAGGAGGCAGCATTTTTTCTTTTGCATGTTAGCGCTTTGTTACAGCTTTAGCTGTTGTTAAACTTGTAACATCAACCAATATGTATGTATAGGATTGTATTTTGTACAGCCTCCCCCATTTCAAGATCAGATAACTCCAGACCCATATCACTTAGGAATTAACTTTTTTTTAAATGAAAGAAAATAGTCTATGCTTTCTTATGTTGTATTGAATGCTTCTGTAGTCCTAAAACTCAATATTCTATGGGTCCTGGAATTTGAGTGACAATGACAATAACCCTGGCAATGGATTAGGCAGTGAATGAGTTAATTCAAAGCACATCTCGACACAAAAGCGCAGCCAATGTTGCCGTTTTAGCATATCACGCGACCGCTCTAGAGACTATAAAAGAGAGAAAAAAAGGAACTAGTGACATCACTTCCTGTTAAGAAACAAACAAGTGTTTTTATATGGCCCAAATATGTTGCCCAATTATATTTCACCGCATGACAGCAACTTTTTAACTCGAGATTGATAACAAGTTTGTTTGTAAATTCAGAAATAATTTGTGTATGTAATGGGGGGGATAAGGGGGGGGGCATAAGGACATCGGGTCAGTTTGACCTGCAAAATAACAAACAGGCCTGCTAAAGTGGGCCTAATCTGCATCTGAGTGTCTGACATACACATACACACGAACAAGCTCATGCACACTCACATTTTTTTATTTGCACTGGGCACAATGGGTCACATTGACCCATAGCAAAAAAATTGGTTCAAATTGTCTGATAAATGCTTTGACTTGGCATGTATGCGCACAATGTCTACTTCAGCCACCCCCCTTGTTATGTCGCAGTTTTTTTACCACGGGTCAATTTGACCCACAACATAACAGGAAGGCTAGAATGGACTTTGTGCAGCCCCCACACACAGGCACACACACACACACACAAATAATCACCTTTTTTCCTTTTGCACTGGGGACAATGGGTCACATTGACCCGCAGCAAAAACTGTGGTTAAAATTGTCTGACTTGGCATACATACGCACCATGTGTACTTTAGCCACCCTCCTTGTTATATTACACTTTTTTTTTTACCATGGGTCAATTTGACCCACCACATAACAGAAGGTGCTAGAATGGACTTTATGTAGCCGGTCACACACACACACACTCACCTTTTTTCCCTTTGCACTGAGGACAATGGGTCACATTGACCCGTAGCAAAAACATTGGTTCTAATTGTCTGATAAATGCTCTGACTTGACATACATGCGCACAATCAACCCCCACTGTTATGTCACAGCATGGGTCAATTTGACCCGCAACAACAATTTGACCCGTAATAACAAGAGGGGTTAAACTGAACCTAGTGTAGCCGCACACACACACATGCAGCACATTTTTGAGGTCCCCCTGCGTGTTGTAGTCATATGTCCGATGGCAGCCGGTTCGCCTATCATCTAGCGTACCCCCCTCGCCCCCCCACCAGTCGAGTGGGGCCCCAAACAAAATATCTGCACAATTTCACCTTGTAGTCGGGTGGGGGGGGGGGGGGGGGGGGGGGTGGCTAAATTTAAGCGCGCCGGCCTTTGCCTTCTTATTTATTTATTTATTTATTTATTTAGCGCCGCCGTGACGTAGCTATGACGCGCTAACGAAGATAAGCCGCGTACTTGGCAAAAGTACAAGGGTGGGGGTAGGGGTGTGAAGGGGGTGGGGGGTATGTTGGGTAAAGTGAGACGCATATATTGTACGTACGAACAGTGCTTGGGCACCTCTGTGTTTCCCAGTTTGACATTCCGCAGGACCGCAGAGATTCCCGAGACGTGCCTGACACCCCCCCCCCCCCCCATGGAAACTCCTGGCCTTCTTGGCGCGGGGCGAGTAGGAACGGGGGTCTCCACAGCGAGATCTTGTTCTCGGATAATGACGCATCTGTTCTTCCTCTACCACCCCCTCCCCCATTACACCCCCCCCTCCCCCCCCCCCAGGATGACCATATGCGACCTATACAGCATGCCCCGCGTGGCCGAGCCCGTGTGGTTGACCATGATGTCGGGCGCGTCGGAGAAGAACCAGCTGTGCAGCCTCTTCATGCGGGAATTCTCGATGCTGATGGAGCAGGCCTCCAAGAACCAGTTGAGTGGCGCGATTGTGACTTAAAAATAAATAAATAGATACATAGATAAATAGATAATCAACCCACCCCACCCCCATGCCCAAAATTTAAATCACATTTACAGAACAACTACAGTGATACCTCAGCCTACGAACGCTTTAGCTAACAAACGTTTTTAATTTATGAACATTTTACCTTGGCATACAAACTATTTTTTGGGAGACACACGGAGCGCCACAATGAGTGATGTGTCGTTTGCGAACGATCCGTTCCTTGGAGCTGTTTCTCTGAAGTGAACGAAGCTGAAAATGGCAGCAGTGAGCGGGGGGCGGGGTTACAGAACACACACACACACACACACACACACACACACACACACACACACACATATCATCATTGTCATACATATTAGCATATTTGACAATAAAGCTGACTTTGACACACACGAAAGGGAGATGACAGAGCTTGAAACAAAAAAACAAAAGTGAAAAAAAAACTGACATGGTGATAAAATGGATAGAAAACAGTGAAATTTGGATTCGTTTCAACTTTATTGATAATTCAAAAGCAGGGTGTAGACTGCAAGGTTAAAATATCCCATCAATCAGGCTCCACAAATAACCTGCACACCCGGGTAGAGTAAACGCTGGTGCGAATGGCGGCCGCAGCTCACCCGCACAAAAAAAAAAAAATAAGTGACTGTGAAGTGTCCTTAAGAGTTTTGAAAGGCGCTTATAAATGAAATGTATAATTATTATTACAAGCATCTGTACGAATTTAAGAGAACATACAAGCAAGGGAACCAGCTATTAATGAAGTTTCTAGTGTGTCATCTGCAGTTGCAATATCACAACTTCTAAGATGTATAACCCAGAGCTCCTTGAGACACTTTATGCAAAAAGCTATCCATTCCATCAAGCTGTCAACGACCATCACAAAGGTAAATAAAACGACTTTATTGTACAGTAGTTTATTTATTTAATTAGAGTACAATAGAACATTTATTATACATAAAATAAGGTATGTTGTGTGTAGTTTTAAGGCTTAGAAAGTAGAAAATTATGTTTTATGGGGACTCGGGAACGGATTATTCTCATTTTAATGGTTTCCTATGGGAAATTAATCTTTGGAATACACACTTTTCACCTTACACACACTTTCTGGGAACCAATTAAGTTCGTAAGCCAAGGTATCACTGTACGTTATCATTTCCATCACATTTCCGTTTTACACGAGCGGCTGACCGTGTCCAAAACGGAGTCATGGGACAGGAAGGGAAGTAGACGCTTGTTTGGAAATGAAGAAATGAATCATGCCCCAAGAATGCGCACGGTCCACTTTCGACCTTTTCAACTCGCCGTCCTCCCCTCCCCCCGTCCGTCCCTCCCTCCGTCCGTCCGTCCGTCTCCTCACCCGTCCGCCATGTTGGCAGGTTCCTCCCGGCGTTGCTGACGGCCATCTTGACCAACCACTTGGCTTGGGTGCCCACCGTCATGCCCAACGGTCAGCCGCCCATCAAGATCTTCCTGGAGAAGCACTCGTCGCCCAGCGTGGACATGCTGTCCAAGACGCACCCTTATAACCCGTTGTGGGCGCAGCTCGGTAAGAAACGGCCAGAGTTTGTCAAAAAAGAGAATTTTCGGTGAGGGTAGGGGGAAAAAAAGTGGATGTTTATGTTATAAAACACAGTAAATTTGGTTACAAAATACAATGGGAATATTTGCAATACACCGTGAATTGATTTAAATGTCATGGCATTTTTTACAGAAGGCCAAAAATCTTGTTAAATTATGATTAATCAATGTACACGACAATGATAAATTTGCCAAATTAATTTTGTCAAATTTTGTTTTTGAAAAATATCGGGAATTAAAACAAATATGGCAAATGACAATGCAAAATGTAATTTTTTTTTGTTTGTTCAATTTGACAAAATATTTTTATCAAATTTTATTTTCACCAAATATAATGAATTTGCAGTTAAAGCAAAAATGGTTATTTTTGGTGACAAATTACACGGCAAAATGTAATTTTTTTGCATTAAATTTGACAAAATAATTTTGTCAAATTTTGTTTTTATAAAATATAATGAATTTGCAGTAAAAACAAAATGGCTATTTTTTTTATGGCAAGTTACACTGCAAAATTTATTTTTTTCATTAATTAAATTTGACAAAATATTTTTGCCAAATTTTGTTTTTGAAAAATATAGCGAATTTGACATTAAAACAAATGTGGCAATTTCTGGTGTCAAATGACAATGCAAAATGTATTTTTTTTTCATTAATTAAATTTGACAAAATATTTGTTTTTACAAAGTATAGTGAATTATATATATATATATTTTGATGGCCAATTACACTGCAAAATGTAGTTTTTTTCATGAGTTATATTTGACAAATTTGTTTTTTGCAAAATAGAGTGAATTGGAAGTCAAAACAAAAAATCTATTTTTTGATGGCTAATTACACTGCAAAATTTTTAAATTACATTTGACAAAATATTTTTGTCAATTCTTTTTACAAAATATATTGAATTTTAAAAGAAGTTAAAAAAAACATTTTTGTGGGGGGGCAATTACAATGCAAAATATATATTTTTTTGTTACAGTAAAGTCTCGTTACATCGATATTCTCGGGAGTTGGAAAAAATATAGATATAAGCGGACTATCGATATATCTGATCCTGTGGGCATGTTAATTTTCTCCTTGAGTTCATAGAAATACTATCGTAATAAGCAGTACTATCGATATAACGAGACTTTACTGTATTTAAATTTGGGAAAATATTTTTGTACTTTTTTTTGACAAAATAATGAATTCACAGTTAATACAAAACAGTAATTTTTTGATGGCCAGTTCCACGACAAAATTCATTTTTTTGTTATTAATACAAACATGCGGATCAAACCTCTAAAGTGCTTGGTGGCGAAAACTGCGGTGAACTCACCCCCCCAAAAAACAGAAAAAAGTGCCATTGACATGATTTTGTGCGATCTAAACCCCCCCCCCCCCCCAAAAAAAAATCTCAAAAGCGTGCCGCGTGGTGTGTTTCCAGGTGACTTGTACGGGGCCATCGGCTCACCGGTGCGCCTGGCCCGCACGGTAGCGGTGGGCCGGCGTCAGGAACTGGTGCAGCGTCTCCTTTACGTGCTGACGTACTTCATCCGCTGTTCGGAACTTCTCGAGGCGCACATGCCGGACAACGCCGAAGACGAGGCTATCGTCATGCCCGGCTCGCTTATCACCACCTCGTTGCGCAAGGGCGAAGTCGAAGAGTCGGACTACGTGCTGGTGACGGTCCACAAGTCCTCCGCGGACTACTTGGAGGAGAAGGAGGACGACGGTCGGCGGACTTCGGAGGACCCCGAGGGGCCTCACCGGGAGTCCCGTAGCCCGCCTAGCGGCGAAATCCGGTTGGAGACGGTGCTACCGGTGCGCTCGTGCTCCTCAAGGGAGCTCGGATCGGACGAGGGCTTAGGAAGGGACCCTGCTGGACACCCCCTGCTAGGTTTCCCTGTGGAAAAGAAACCTCCGGATAAGAACTCCCCCCCCACGTCGGCCCCCGTGTCACTCCCAGCGACGGAGGAACCGACCACCAAGGTCACCTTCCTCATCGGAGACTCCATGTCGCCGGAATCGGACACGGAGAGCCGTCGGAGGAACATTGAGGAGGACATGAACATGCACAGGAAGCTCCACCATCTTCAACCGCCGGCTTTCGCGCGGGTGTCCGGCAAACTTCCCCAATGGAACCCCGACGCTCCGGATTACACCCAGTTCGACGAGTACTTCTCCCCGGAGAACCCGGTGGAGACGAGGACAATAGACGATGTGGACAAACGGCGGGATTCCGCCGGGACCATATCCGGTCTTCGTAAAGATCTCCTGGATCCATCGGGGGCGGGAAGCGGCCTTCGGGGCGTTGCGGACAACCCGAGTGACTCTGGGAGGTGCAGGTGCGCCTCGACGGATTCGTGCGATAAGGGACTTGTACTGTCCGTCCCTGTCCTCCACTGGGACGGCGGCGAGGACCAAAAATGTAAGACGGTCCCCCTCAACGATTGGGAGATTCCGCGCAACGAGAGTTCGGATAGCGCCCTCGGCGATAGCGAGAGCGAGGAGACGGAGGACTGGCAGGATGAGGTCTTGGTACCCTTCCCAGGGTGTGTACTCAATGCATCCTTTTTACTCAATCCCCCAAAAAAAAAATCCAGAACCCAAACATCTGTTCTTTGCCAACAGCTCCAACTCGGTGGAAAACTACTCCAAGCCAACCATCGCCAACTTTGGCCGCTCCCTCTTCGGCGGCTACTGCCCTACTTACGTGCCGGATTTTGTACTTCACGGGATGCCCAGCGACGACAAGCTACGGCAGAGCCTTACGGCCGAACTCACACACGCCGTCCAGGTAAAAATGGGCCCGGGGGTGTCTTTTTATACCTCGAAATGGCGTCCAATGTGTATGTGGAACGGCCGCGGCTTGGAATAGAAGCGGATTGACAGTATGTGGGACGGGAGATGTGAGACGATCTCTTTTTCGTCAATGGATGCTACAGCTTCGTGTTTGCTTTCGACATTTAGCTTGTAGCAAACGTTCACATTTCACCATGGTGTCCTTGATCCACTGGTGAAAAGGACGCCTGCTCCTCTTTCATCTAGAACTGCTACATACAACAAAGAGGGTGCAGAAACTGTGTTGTGTTACATTAATTAGGTTTTTTTTGACTCCAAGATGGCGCCGCCATAGTGGCTGCCTTTACAGCAGCTGCTGTATTTTGTTTTTCTACTTCTTCCTTTCCTTTCCACTTACTTTCATCACTTTGCTGCTGTGAAATGTCAATTACTTCACTGCGAGACAAATAAAAGCTAATCCAATTTAATCGAATCCAATCCAACGCAAAAGACACAGACAGCCTCCTTTTCACCAGTGGATCAAGGAGGTCGTGGTAAAATGTGCACGTCTGCTACAAGCTAAATGTTGAAAACGAAACGCAAAGCTGTAGCATCTATTGAGGAAAAAAAAATGTCTTACATCTCCTGTCCCACATACTGTAAATCCGCTTCAATTCCAAGCCGCAACCGTTCTACATACACATCAGCACTCTGCGCTGACGTTGAGTCACATTATTTGTTCTTTAGTTTTTGTTGTTGTTGTTTTGACTTCAAGATGGCGCCGCGTGAGTGGCTGCCTTTACAGCAGCAGCTGTATTTAGTTTTTTCTACTTCTTCCTTTCCTTTCCACTGAATTTCCTCACTTTGCTGCTGTGAAATGTCAATTTCTCCAATGTGAGACTAATAAAGGATAATCTAATCTAATATTTCTGCGGTTTTGTACGCAGCATCCCGTGCTGGACGAACCCATCGCCGAGGCGGTTTGCATCGTGGCCGACACGGACAAGTGGACGGTGCAGGTGGCCAGCAGTCAGAGAAGAGCCACCGACGTGGGCAAACTGGGCAAGGAGGTGCTGGTGTCCAGTTTGGTGTCCGGGTTGCTTCAATCCACGCAGCAGCTCTACAAACTCAACATGTCTCCTAATTTTGTAAGCGGCGCAGCGCACGCACATCACATGACCACCAGTTTGCTAATTTAATATTATTTTTTGGGGGGCCGGGGGGGGGGGGGGGGGGGGGGGGATTTGAAATTTCGAGGTGGAACATGAGATTTGTGAGATGTTAAATAGTCTTCTGACATTTCATCACATCTTGTTTTAATAATTAATAATAATAATAATAATACAATATAATAATACAATAATACAATATAATAATATAATGTAATATAATAATATAATAATATAATAATAATACAATATAATAATAATATAATATAATAATATAATAATAATTATAACAATATAACAATATAATACAATATAATAATATAATATAATAATATAATAATATTATAACAATATAATAACAATATAATACAATATAATAATATAATATCATAATATAATAATATTATATAATAATACAATAATAATACAATATAATAATAATATAATATAATAATATAATATAAAAATATAATATAATAATATAAAAATATAATATAATAATATATTATAATATATTATAATATATTATAATAATATAATAATGTCATCAAAAAATCATATAATAATATAATACAATAATATAATAATATAATAATTTAATCATCTAATAAGTTAATCATTGATAATTTAATAATTTAATAATAATATATAATTATATAATAATAATCATAATAATACTACTACTACTACTACTACTAATAATAATAATAATAATAATAATAATATATTTGATTTATAAGCGCCTTTCAAAACTCTCAATATTCTGTGGGTCCTGCAATCTGAGTGAAAATGACAAAAACCCTGGCACTGGAGTCTCCCAGTGAATGAGTTAATCTTGTGAGACTTTAGAATTGAGAGAAAAAAAATCCTTTATTTTTATTTTATTTTATATTGAGTCTTGTTTTTTTTTTTTTTTCCTTTGTCTTCAGTGCATCATGCACCTGGAAGACCGCCTACAGGAGATCTACTTCAAGAGCAAGATGCTAGCGGAGTACCTGAAGGGTCAGAAAAGAGTCCACGTCAAAGAACTGGGCATGGTCTTAGGGTGAGCGCCCATTATTGTGCCTGTTATTATTATTTTTGATGTATGAAAGGCAGAGTGTAGACTGCAAGGTTAAAATTTCCATCAATCATCATCCATCAATAATACCATAGCACATTTACTATACATAAAATAAGGTATATTTTGTGTAGTTGTAAGGCTTAGAAAATTATGTTTTATGGGGACCTTGGAACAGATTATTCTCATTTTAATTGTTTCCTATGGGAAATTATTTTTTGGGATACACACTTTTCACTTTACACACTCTGTCTGGGAACCAATTAAGTTTGTAAGCAAAGGTATCAGTGTATTATTATTTTTTGGATCATATGTGACTCCGGATTTGTTTGATTTCAGAATCGAATCGAGTGACCTCCCGCTTCTTGCCGCCGTGGCTAGTACGCACTCGCCCTACGTGGCCCAGATATTGCTGTGAGGAGGAGGAAACGCGTTCTGGCTTTCCTTTTTATACTCCTTTTTTTTTTTTTTTTTTTACTTTTGTGGACCTTACACACGCACACGTTTGCAGCTGACAGGTGCAGTAACGCCATCGCGCCACAGGAGGGTGCAGTTTGGCAAGATAAGGAGGAGCCTTTTGTTTGAATGTTTGTTTTTTATTTGTTTTGTTTTGTTTTGAGACACCAAGCCAAAGAATTCACGACTAAAGGAGTGTAAAGGCCATACTGAAAAGAAGCGATTACAAAATGGACACTTTCCATCCTTAAATTTCCACTTTATTCTGTTGAGATTATTTTTTTCCCTTATCTAAAATAGAACTTTTTACTCATTAAAATTCATGTAAACTTTTTCCAACTATAATATTCAAACGAAATTACAAAATTTCCCTTAAATAAAATTTAAAATTATCTTGAATACAAGCATTGTACAAAATTAATAATGCAACTTTTTTCATTGCAAATTTTCCCCATTGTGGGATGAATAGTAAATATATAGCTAGCTAGGATGCCAGCCAGCTAGCTCATAGATAGCAAATAGCTAGCTAGTTGGGTAGCCAGCTACATACAGTAACCAGCTAGATAGCTACCTAATAGATAACTAATAGCTAGCTAGATTGCTAATAGATAACTAATAGCCAGCCAGCTAGCCAGACATCTTATATATAGCTAGCTAGGTAGTTAGCCAGCTAGCTCATAGATAGCAAATAGCTAGCTAGTTAGGTAGCCAGCTAGATACAGTAACCAGCTAGATAGCTAGCTAATAGATAACTAATAGCTAGCTAGATTGCTAGCTAGATAGCTTATAGATAGCAAATATATAGCCAGCTAGGTAGCCATCCAGCTAGCTAGATAGCAAATATATAGCTGTCCATATGGCTAATAGCTAGCTAGTTACTTAGATAGCTAGCTCGCTAGCCAGATAGCTAAGAGATAACTAATACATAGCTAGTGTTAGGGCCATTATTAATGAAGCAGGTAACAACTAGCTAGCTAGATAGTTAGCTAATTATTCATCCAAAAGGAAACACACTGTTTTTTTTTTTCTTGTAGTTAAACACAGCAATGTTTTTGTTGTTGTTAAAAAACTTCTTTTCACTGTTGACCTTCACATTCCTTGCTTGTGGATTAACTTTTAAAAACCGAGAGAGATGCTTTGAGGTATTTTCTATTCAATATTTTTTTTACAAGCTACATTTGACCCTTTCCCCAATTGTACTTACTGAAATATACAAAGAGAAACCGGTTCCGGAAAGTTCCAAACGCTACCTCAGATCTTGCGCGCCATTCACAAAAGTACCCTAAGGTCATGTATTGAAAAACAACAAACCCTGAAGTCAACATGTGACTACCCCCCCACCCCCACCAATCCTCCAAACGCTTCATTCTCCATGTCAAAAGCATCAGCACTGTCTATTTTACAACCACAATTTAAAATGATGAATATTTTCACTCTTTTCTACCATGTTTGCCACATAATGTAGTAAAATCCACAAAGGGTTGTTTTTCTTTCGTTTTCTTATTCTTGTTATTTTTGTTTATTTTTTTAACAGTGCGTTCATTCTTTTTTTTTTTTGTCTTAAGGGGAAATTATGATGTCATTACAGGCTTCCAAACAGTCGCTAACGTTGTTTAGCGCTTGTTGTTCGTGTGCTGTCCTTTTTGTAAAATGTAAATTATTTTTATGGACTGTACAATTCATTTCCATGTATTTATATACCTTTTCAACAATTGTCACTTTGGAAATGTATCATTTTTTTCCCTATTTTATGGGAACTTTTGTGCAATAAAGATTCACACATTTGGACATAAAGTTGTCGGTTGTTATTTTTACAGATGATTTGTGCAATTGTCAATTTTACAACGATAACATGCATGTTTTATGAAATTGCTAGGTGCTACTACATTGGTGTTAAATATTTCAAACCATAAAACGACACAATGCGAGTATTAAAAACGCCGCCGATGCTCGTATCGCCTCCTTGTGGTACAAAAAGTTAGCAAAACTATCGCTCTCGCCCAGTTATGCAATAAAACGAGCGCAACGAGGAACGTTTAAAAAGTGATTTAAAACACGGGCTTTCTCTTGTCAGATTACATAATGTGGTGTGTTGACCACGTGAATACATGATAAAATTCGTCTCATTTATGAACTTTGTGGCTTTTATTACGGTAATCGAATTTCGCTACACTTTACAGCTACTGAAAGTGTCAGCAGTCGGCGATGCCTTCAGTGACTACATAAATGTGCGAAGATATCGTTTTTCGAAGTACAACGCGAGCAGTTATTCTATAAACAGATAAAATAAAGTAACATATTTTTGGTAACAATTGATAAACACTTGAAGGACTTTATTACATTCTAATTTAAAATATGATTTTTCGTGCATCGTCACACCATATATTAAGCTTCCGAGGGTGCACGAACGCAGCGCCACTTTACTGGCAAACAGATGTATGTCGTCAACTCGCCACATTCGCTCCTTTCTCCGGGAGGAGGGCACCAAAACCTCCCCAGTTCGGATGGAACTCGCGGCGGCGGCGGTCGATATGGACGTACAGAACCCATGACGACCCTGGATACAACTTTGGGGTACTTTTAATCGCGCTACGACGCTATTTTTCTGAGGCCTGTTGAGTTTTTTGGCGTGATTTCACTGCCGGGCTGCAGGGGCGGTAGCTTAAAAAAGCTTACCGTTAATGCGCGCCCGGGCGAGGACTAGCTGCAAGACGGGGAATATGACAACGTATAAAGTTTAAAAAGATACTCAAGAGGCAGGAAAAGTCCCTCCTGTTTGGAATTCGACGTTATGAAAATGACCGGAGCTATGGAAAGTTCTTTCAAGCTGGCGCTGAGGAAGCCGCCCGCCTTGCGGACTGCCGAGGTAAGTGAAGCCATCGCGCTTGTAAATTAGCACATCGCCTTTTTTCCCCCTACCCTAAGTTAGCTTCACAACTTCAAAGCTAATAATTTATTAATTCATACGACGACGTGATTAAACTTTCATATTATGCTATTTAAACTGTTGTCGAATGCACTTAACGGGCTTAGACGACTAAACGAACGTGTAGAAACAACTACTTTGTGACGTTAGCCACGCCGAGTCAAACTCGGGGGACGTTACGTTTTCCACGGGAGAGTAAAATAGAAACAACCGGGGGTTCTTTCCGCTATGTTTCGAACCGTCACTCAAAGTCACAATTAACTTTAAATTTATATTCTTTTATTGTACCACAGCTGTGTTGCGAATGTCGTGATTTCAGATTACTTTTGAACGCAACTTCTGAACACTGAATAGTGTACAGTATTTGATTATGGCGTCATAATGGGTTCTTGAAAGTTGTGACGTCAGACAAAGCTGACATTTACTGATAATGGATGTCAGTGGATTTTACGACACCTCAATCGGTACAGTTTTATGAGTTCAGACTGTCCCTGAAGGCGACACCTGGTTATACGGAGTACACTAATCCCTCGTTTGTCGCGGTAAATGCGGACCGGGTCTACCCGCGATGGATGGAAATTCGCGATGTAGCGAAGCCTACATGTATTAGTACATTTAAATATGTATGAGTGCGAAAACACATTTAGAAAGGAAAATTGAATGGAACACAATACAGGAAATGCATAAAGACGCACAGTAAATGTTTGTAGTATAGTACAAAACTGTAATGCAATAAAGTAAACAGTCCACTATCAACATACAGTATATGCAGTATATTTACTGTTACTGTACTTGTCTTTCTTGATGTAACGCACCGTAGATTCATTGATGTAACACCGGCATAACTTGCGGTGACACACTATAATTTCTTAGTTCTTTTTTTCCTCTCTTCATTTCTTTTTATTTATCTCGCAATCCAACTATCTAGCTATCTGGTTGGCTGGCTAGCTATCTCACTAGCTCTCTATTAGCTATATGGCTGTCTAGCTGGCTAGCTATCTACTTGCTACCTATTTGCTATGTATTGACTATCTGGTTGGCTGGCTAGCTCGCGATCTATTAGTTAGCTAGCTCGCTTTCTATCTTTTTGAGTTGCTTCCGGGTTGAGTGAACGTTGGCGTATGTGGCTCACCCACAGAAAAACTTATACTGTGACTGAAAAGTGACCTTGAGAGTTTTGAAAGGCGCTTATAAATGAAATGTATTATTATTATTATTATTATTATTATTATTATTATTATGAAAGGCATCGCGGCAAAGAGCGTACAGGCTTTTCAGCCTTTTCTGCTTATCTATCTATAAGCTATCTAGCTGGCTATTTAGCTAGCTAGCTGGCTACCTTGCAGAATTTTTAATATTAGCTGTATTATCATTCAACTACTGTCATGTCATTGGAATAAATGTAAGAAAATCACAGCATAGCCACTTTATTACTCTTCATTAGATATACAGTAAAGTCTCGTTATATCGATATCGGATATATCGATAGCCCCGGTTATATCGATACTATTTCTATGCACGCACGGAGAAAATTACATGCAAACAGGGTCGGATATATCGATAGTCCTGGTTATATAGATATTTTTTCGGACTCCCTTGAATATCGATATAACGAGACTTTACTGTATATTTTTTAAATTGGATGATATCGGTGATACAGTATAAAAGCAGCAGAAACGTCAAATATTGACCCTGAGGTGTTCCTTTGTCATCTGATTCATAGCAAACATGAAAAAAAAAAGTGTGGTAAATGACTGACTGAGTCGTTGGTCTCATCCGTGACGAAATTGCGTAAAACACATTCTGGAGGTGAACCGTGTCATTTTCCTGTTGCGCAACCTGCGTTTAATTTCGACCTATCGAAGCCCGCAGGCCACTTTGCATCACATGAGGGGACGACGACAGCAATTGTGTGAATAATAATGTAATGATAATAATAATAATAATAACAATAATAAACAATGGATAAGCCTTTGTGGAGAATTGCCTAATTGACATTGGCCCCGCCTCTTAACTGTGACTAGCTTACTAATTTGATGTTCGGGGAGTCCACCTTCAGCCTCCATGCGCATTCCTCCTCGAGGATTGTGTACTTGTTCACGCTTGCGTGGAATTTTTTTTTCTATAAACACCCACCTCGGCGTGTTGTTAGCACACGCATACGGCAGCCATGACGCGAGCCAGCGGGTGCCCACAGGAAGTGAAGGCGTGTTTACATTCAAACAAAAAAAAAACACTTTTTTTTCTTCAGCGAGCTATCTAGCTATACCTACGTATCTATCTATCTAGTTACCTAGCGAGCTATCTATCTAGTTACCTAGCAGGCTACCTTGCTATTACCTATCTGGCTACCTCGCTAGCTATCTATTTACTATATATTAGCTCGCTAGCTATCTATTAGTTAGTTAGCTAGTTGAGCCAAAGATAGTGACTGTGGGCACCTCCATCTACAACATTAGTAGCCTGTTCTAAAAAAAAAGTCAACAATCTTAGCTATCTATTAGCTAGCTATCTATTGGCTATCTATTAGCTAGCTAGCTTTCTATGTATTTGAGTTACTTCCGGGCGCGTGTGGCTGCCGCTCCTCACCCACAGAAAAACTGATACTGCGACTGTATTATTATTATTATAACTTGCTAGCTACTTGCTATCTATTGGCTAACTGGCTATCTATCTAGCTAGCTACATGTATTCACTATCTAGTTAGGTATCTCTTGGCTAGCTAGCTTTCTATCCGGGGTGATTGAGAGTAAACAAAACAATGTACAGATTTTATTTTTTAAATCATTTTTATTGCTTTTTGGACGTTTGTTGGTGGAGGCGAGCGCGTTTGTTATGGTTTGCTCGTACGCGTACAAAAGCGCTCCTATAGACGGCGTGACGGTGAAAAGGGGGCTTTCTGGTGGACGCAAACAGAGGATCAAGAGGCGTGAAAAGAGGCTCTTTATGAAAAGATCTAAGTGCAAATATTTGGTACTGATATGTACATGCTCTGCCGTTTGCAATGATATGATGATATCAATGATATCATCCAATTTAAAAAAAAATATATTAACAGAGTAATAAAACAGATATGCTGTGATTTTTGTTACATTTATTCCAATGTCATGACAGTAGTTGAACGATAATACCACGATACAAAAATATAAAAAAAAAAATCTCAAAACGGTGGTATCATTACCGGTATCGACGCAGTATGGATCCAATGTACTATTCGACTGGTGATATCGAGATATAATGCTTACTTTGGAAGAAAAAACTGCATGAGGTTTTAAACCACTGATACAGTAAAGTCTCGTTATATCGATATTCAAGGGAGTCCGAAAAAATATCGATATAACCGGGACTATCGATATATCCGACCCTGTTTGCATGTAATTTTCTCCGTGCGTGCATAGAAATAGTATCGATATAACCGGGACTATCGATATATCCGATATCGATATAACGAGACTTTACTGTATTTGATGCTGAGGTATCGATACTGTTTGCTTCTATGTTTGTTATACAGTAAAGTCTCGTTATATCGATATCGGATATATCAATAGTCCCAGTTATATCGATACTATTTTTATGCACGCACGGAGACAATTACATGCAAACAGGGTCGGATATATCGATAGTCCCGGTTATATCGATATTTTTTCGGACTCCCTCGAATATCGATATAACGAGACTTTACTGTAGTTGAAATACAGTAAAGTCTCGTTATATCGATATCGGATATATCGATAGTCCCGGTTATATCGATACTATTTCTATGCACGCACTGAGAAAATTACATGCAAACAGGGTCGGATATATCGATAGTCCCGGTTATATCGATATTTTTTCGGACTCCCTCGAATATCGATATAACGAGACTTTACTGTATATGATATACAATAAAAAAAAAATATATATTATATCTCGGGATGTATGATATCACTTTTTTCAGACCTATACCAGTATGAGTAGTATACACTGACGCCATAGCTTTAATCAAATTTCCGCCATTGTTGTTTTTAGAGCAAGAACCTCCAAAATTTCCGTCATTTTGCGTTTTCAACAAAACGCGCCACCTGACACGTTTGAAAGGAATGCCGCCTTCCGTTGCTTGGAGTATTCCAGGAATGTTCCGAGCGACATTCCCGGAATCTTTCCTCTTGAACAATGAAAGCAGAAGACAAAAGCAAAAGCATCTGGCGTCACCGCAGTTTATGCAGAAGATTTTAAAAAAAAACAAAGCAAAACAAAAATGGCTTCTTTCTGTTTAATTAGATGACAAACAGGAAGTGAAAGGCCCTGACTCAGTTTTAGCTTCTCAGCTGTGTCGGTGAAAGGTCAACTTACATGGCACACTTACATACACTTTGACTTTACAATTAAAAGTTACGAACTTCCGATCTTTGTTCCTCCCAATTGTAATGTGCCTATTTTTGAATATCATTTTCATTTGAATCCTATTGTCACATCATGCCAATATCTCTTTAATTCAAGTCAAACGAGCTTGTGACACATTTGTTCAAAAAAAAAAACAAGGTACTTGGAAACCGCGTATATTTTTGATCCTCTGCAAAGAGCCACTTGTATTACTGTTTTTATGGATATTACTGTTATTACTATTAAAAATATTATTAATATTTTATTTATTTTTACATTTTATTTGTTCATTTTTTATACATAAAGTGAATGGCCAACAAAAAGCTCATTGTGGAAAATTACCATTGGGAACTTTCCGAGTGGTTATTGTGATGCCAAGAGCCCCGAAGTAGAAATGCAAAAGTAAACTTGCGTAACGTATCCAAGTGTTCTTGTTCTTGTTCTTGTTCTTGTTCTTCTTCTTGTTCTTGTTCTTCTTCTTGTTCGTTGTTATTCATTCTTATTTGTTCTTCTTCTTCTTCTTCTTCTTCTTCTTCTTCTTCTTCTTCTTCTTCTGTTCTTGTTCTTCTTCTTCTTCTTCTTCTTCTTCTTCTTCTTCTTGTTCTTGTTCGTTGTTATTCATTCTTATTTGTTCTTCTTCTTCTTCTTCTTCTTCTTCTTCTTCTTCTTCTTCTTCTTCTTCTTCTTCTTCTTCTTCTTCTTCTTCTTCCTGTTCTTGTTCTTCTTCTTCTTCTTCTTGTTCTTGTTCTTGTTCCTGTTCCTGTTCCTGTTCTTGTTCTTGTTCTTGTTCTTCTTCTTCTTGTTATTGTTCTTGTTCTTGTTCTTGTTCTTGTTCTTCTTCTTCTTCTTGTTCTTGTTCTTCTTCTTGTTCTTGTTCTTGTTCTTCTTCTTCTTCTTGTTCGTTGTTATTCATTCTTATTCGTCCTTGTTCTTGTCCTTGTACGTCCTTGTCCTTCTTCTTCTTCTTGTTGTTGTTCTTGTTCGTTCTTGTTCTTCTTCTTTTTGTTAGTTCTTGTTCTTCTTGTTCTTCATTTTCTTCTTCTTCCCGTTTTCCTCGTTTTGTTCTTGTTTTTGTTCTTCTTCTTGTTGTTCTTCTTGTTCTTGTTCTTGTTCTTCTTTTTCTTCTTGTTCTTGTTCTTGTTCTTGTTCTTGTTCTTCTTCTTCTTCTTCTTCTTCTTCTTCTCTTCTTCTTCTTCTTGTTCGTTCTTGTTCTTCTTCTTTTTGTTAGTTCTTGTTCTTCTTCTTCTTCTTCTTGTTCTTCTTCTTCTTGTTTGTTGTTATTCATTCTTATTCGTCCTTGTTCTTGTCCTTGTTCGTCCTTGTCCTTCTTCTTCTTCTTCTTCTTCTTCTTCCTTTTCTTCTTGCTTCCTCTTTTTCCTTTTTTTCCTCTTATCTCTCTTCTTCCTCTTCTTCTTCTTCTTGTTCTTTTCTTCTTGTTTCTTCTTCTTCTTGTTCTTGTTCTTCTTGTTCTTCTTCTTGTTCGTTCTTGTTCTTTTTGTTTTCTTCTTGTTTGTTGTTATTCATTTTTCTTCTTCTTCCTCTTTTTTCCTCTTATCTCTCTTCTTCTTCCTCTTCTTCTTCCTCTTCTTCCTCTTCTTCTTCCTCTCTTCCTATTATTGTGCATGCCAAAAGCCCTTTTATTGACATCCACATCGCCATTCTCGTGAGTCGGTACGCAACCGTAAAACATGTCTCCCGCCACTTCATTCATTCCAGCATGAAAGTCCTTTCAAATTACACACACAGGGTCATAGTTTCCATTGGAGAGGGTTAGTAGTGCTGTGTGTATTTTGTGCGGTTTGGCGGGTGACGCCGCTGCCTTCCAGACCCGGTCGCCGGCAGTCCCTACCCGCAGAGTTTCCAGGTTATTTTTTTTTTTTTCTTCACAATATTATTATTATTTTTTTAAAATAAAGTTCTCCAGCGAGTACGCCCGACTATGGAAATTGTCCACATTTCCCATATTTCATTCCCCGCCTCTGCCTCTGTGCCATTTTGTTTTGCAGCCATTTACCGGCCAATCGCCCTCATGTGTCTTCAATTACGCCGCCTCGTCGGGCGGCCTGCATTTCGTGTTTGGGTCTGTGTGTGTACGCGCTTTGTTGCTAAGAATAGCGCCTTTGTACAAGCCCGCAGAGAGGATTTAGCTCTAAGTGCTACAAGTGCTCTTGTAACCTCATATTGATGCTTCTTGTGATAAGGCTTTGATTCGAGGGACTTTAGCTTCTCGAGTGTAATAATGAATTTTACAGAAGGACCAAGGCGCATCAACGGGCTGCAACATGAACGTAAAAATTCCGATACATCCCATATCCGATACTTTCCTGCCTCAGCTGTCTTGAAATCATACTGATAATTAAAAAAAATCAGGTTTTTGAGCTTTCTTGTAGGAATAAGAACCTTCCTGCCTCAACGGGCAGCGGTATGAAAACAAATAGCAAAAAAAACCCACAACATTTTCGCTATCCTCTTTATATTTATACAGTAAAGTCTCGTTATATCGATATCGGATATATCGATAGTCCCGGTTATATCGATACTATTTCTATGCACGCACGGAGAAAATTACATGCAAACAGGGTCGGATATATCGATAGTCCCGGTTATATCGATATTTTTTCGGACTCCCTTGAATATCGATATAACGAGACTTTACTGTAGTTGCTTTATTGTGGGGGAAGGCAGATCATTTCTACACAGACAGTGATATTGCCAAAGATGCATAGACGGGCTGCGGCAGTAATAGAAAGCAGAGATAACGTCTGCAATATGAACGTCGATATTCCGATAATTTATTGCCTCAGCTATCTCGAAACACAACTTGATCATTAAAAATAATGTTTTTATAGCTTTCTTGTTGGAAATAAGCATCTTGCTGCCTCAACGGGCAGTGGCATGAATACAAATAGCAAAAAAAAAACATTTTTGCTATCCTGTTTATATTTATTTATCCTTGCTTCATTGTGGGGGAGGCAGATCATTTCTACACATACAGTGATATTGCCAACGATCCCTCGACGGGCTGCAGCAAGAATATAAAGCAGAGATTATCACGATTTGCAAGGTGGTGATGGCGGGTGCGGATCCCAAAAAGCTGGCAGGAGGGAGCAGGAGGTTGTTTGACAAATTGTATTAAAATAACGGTCAGCAGGAACAAAATGTAAAACATCAAAATCATCTGAACAGAAAAAATACAAAGTAGCAAAAGAAGACCAAAAGTAAAAGTCCGCCAAGGTTAAACAAACACACACACAATGCATGCAGCAAACAATGAACCGACAACGGATGATCGTGCCGGGTGTCCTTTTAAGTGACAGTGATGATAACGACCAGCACCTGCGAGGCTGCAGGCGGGGCCGACAGCACCCCCCGTTGGTCGCCAACCAGATCATGACAGAGATACAACGTCTGCAACATGAACGTCGATATTCCGATATATCCGATATAACCGATACTTTCCTGCCTCAGCTATCCCGAAATACAACTTGATCATTAAAAATAATCTGGTTTTTGAGCTTTTTTTTAGGAAATAAGCACCTTACTGCCTCAACGGGCAGTGGTATGAATACAAAAGCAACACAAACAAAATGTTCGCTATTCTGTTTATATTTATCCTTGCTGTATTTTGAGGGAGGCAGATCCTTTTCTACACAGACAGAAATTTCCAAAGATGCATAGACAGGCTGCGTTAGAAATAGAAAGCAGAGATAACTGCATTTTTTTTGTACTTTCTTGAATGACGGCGGACAATGCTGCGATATATGGCTCTTTGTTCTAAACCAACACTTGCCTCTGTCTCCTTTCGCATTGACTTGCTAAACAGACCCGTTGAAGCACACGGCTCGGCCTTGTTTGTCCTCGACCAAGTGCGATGTTGACCTGAAGCTCCGATGAGTTGGGTGGTTTATAGAAATGCTGAAGGTCAGACCGCTGGGCTGAGATATTTCCCGAGTTATTTTGAAGTGGGCGTACTGCGTCTTATGTCCACAATAGCCTCCGCGTGAGCAGAGTTTTGGCGTAATGCTAAGCGGCTAACGAAGCATGGAGATGTCTCAACCCGAAAAGTCCCAAAACTCTTGAAAATCCATTTTTTTGTCCCCAAAAATATTCTGGAGTCTAAGCGAAAAAGATTAGATTTGATTTCAACTAATGCTTTTGTACATCGGCCCCCATTTCAATCTCAGATAACTCCAGACCCATATAACTTAGGAATTAATTTTTTTTTTTTTAATAATGAAAGAGGAAAGTCTAAGATTTCTTTATACTGCATTGAATGTTAAAAAAAACTCAATATTCTGTGGTTCTTGCAATTTAAGTGAAAATGACAAAAACCCTGGCACTGGAATGGACATATTTTTCATATCGTCTAGCAATGAATGAGTTAAATAGTGGCTTTTCAGCCTTTTCTGTTTACCTATCTATAAGCTATCTAGCTGGCTATTTAATTAGCTTGCCGGCTCCCTAGCTAGCCATATAGTTACTATCTATTTGTTATCTATAAGCTAACTAGCTAGCTAGCTGGCTGGCTACCTAGCTGGCCATATATTTGCTATCTATTTGCCATCTCTAAGCTATCTAGCTAGCAATCTAGCTATCTATTAGTTATCTTTTAGCTAGCTATCTAGCTGGTTACTGTATCTAGCTGGCTACCCAACTAGCGAGCTATCTATGAGCTAGCTGGCTGGCTACCTAGCTAGCTATATATTTGCTATCTATAAGCTGGCTGGCTATTAATTATCTATTAGATAGCCAGCTAGCTAGCTTTCTATCTATTTGAGTTATTCTGGGTTAACTGGCGCATGTGGCTGCCGCTGCTCACCCACAGAAAAACTTATCCTGTGACTGGAAAGGGACATTGAGAGTTTTGAAGGGCGCTTATAAATCAAATGGATTATTATAATTATTATTATCTTGAGAGCGTCACTTGTGTATTTGTGTCAGCAGGTGGCAGTATCGTAGCAACCATGTTCATATGCAGCTCAGGCACAAAACGAGCATCTCACAAGTGTTTTGTTCCGTGAATATCTCCAACTTCAAGTGTTGCTATTTTGGGAGATGAAAAGGTGTTTGGTGAAACGTTGCAAACCCAAATTGTCACGTGTGCTTATGAACTGAAAAAACACAGGAAGTCCACCATATTGTTTTGTCGTTGTTTTGCTGTTGGATGACACCAAAGCGCGTCACATTCTCCATTTTTTTTCCACTCCATCTTCTCCAAGGCAAAGCGTATCGACCAAAAATCAACGTAAAGTACTCGTGACGGCCGTGACGGCGAATCTGTCCGTCGTTTATCTGCTTAGCGTCCGCATTTTGTCAACCTTTTAGCGCTTTTGACAAGCGGGCCTGATCGGACGCTATTCCGGGAGCGCGACGGGTAGATGCTGTCATCGCCGTGTCAGCATCAATGAGGCGAACGCCGTTCACGCGTCAAGACCTTGGGATCACTTCGCCCGCAAGCGTTTATCATAATAATAATAATAATGAGGATAATAAAGACCATAATAAAGGCGACAATAAAGGCGACAATAAAGGCGACAATAAAGGCGACAATAAAGGTGACAATAAAGGCGACAATAAATGCGACAATAAAGGCGACAATAAAGGTGACAATAAAGGTGACAATAAAGGTGACAATAAAGGTGACAATAAAGGCGACAATAAAGGCGACAATAATGACAACAATAATGACAACAATAATGACAATAATAATAATAATAATAATAATAATATAATAATAATAATAATAATAATAATAAATTTCCTTTATAAGCGCCTTTCAAAACTCTCAAGGTCACATTACAGTTACAGGATAAGTTTTTCTGTGGGTGAGCAGCGGCAGACGAAAAGAGATTGTCTCACATCTCGTGTCCCACATAAATCCGCTTCAATTCCAAGCCGCGACAGTTCCACATCCACGCTCTGCGCTTAGGAATGAACTCTTTTTTTTTTTTCTGAGCAGTCTAAGGTTTCTTACGCCGCATTGAATGTTTATGTCAACCTAAAACTCAATGTTCTGTGGGTCCTGCAATTTGAGTAAAAAAATGACAAAAACCCTGGCACTGGATTGCACAGTTTTACACATTGTCTGGCAGTCAATGAGTCACCATATTTTCTGCACTATAAGGTGCACCTAAAATATATTTTTTTCAAAAACTGACCTCATAATCCAGTGCGCCTTATGTATGGAATTTTTTTTAAACATGTCATTCATTGATTGTGTCCTTTATAATGCGGTGCGCCCTATGTATGTATTTTTTTTTTTAAATATGTAATTCGTTGGAAGTTTTATATTCCAGAATATATGGTAATTTATTGTTTTATATGTCTGATAATTTTGTCCGTCTACAAATGAAGTTGAGTTGAGGTTTAGCCATTTTTATTTTGCTATCTTAACAGCATACTAGCCCAAGTCGTATTTGAACATACTGTACATTTTTATTTTCCAAAATATCATAATTTTGCTATTTTATTTTTTTTCCCATCTCATCTTCTAGGACCTGCACACCATCTACTGCCACCTGTACCACATGGATGTCCTCTCTCACCTCAGGGAGCACCAGCTAAGGTCCGTATGCTAACACACAATGCTAACATGCTCGATGTAGCCCTCAATATGCATTTCCCTTTCGCTCCACGTCACTTTTTCTAGGAATTATTGTTTACTTTTTGTTACTAGCTCACGTTGCAAACAGGTTTTCCAACCTGTGGTGACAGTGTGATCGTAATGTTCCCTCGGCTGCTGTCAAGTGACTTTGACGACGATAACCGTAAAATAATATTTAGTAACGGGGGCCTCCATTGCGGATCTCAAAAAGTAAAATCTGCAGTATTTGAAATACAGTATCATATTTAAATACTTGTTTGGCATGTTTTGTAGCATTTGTGGTGTTTATTTTTCAATGTCTTGATGCATAGTTTTAAAATACAATACCTCTGTATCTATTAGCTATCTAAACGCTAGGTATTAGCTATCTATTTGCTAGGTCTTAGCTATCTATTCGCTAGCTATTAGCTATATATTCACTAGCTATTAGCTATCTATTCGCTAGCTATTAGCTATGTATTCGCTAGCTATTAGCTATGTATTCGCTAGCTATTAGCTATCTATTTGCTAGCTATTAGCTATATATTCACTAGCTATTAGCTATCTATTCGCTAGCTATTAGCTATGTATTCGCTAGCTATTAGCTATGTATTCGCTAGCTATTAGCTATCTATTTGCTAGCTATTAGCTATCTATTCGCTAGCTATTAGGGGAATTGAAAAGCCATGACGTGAAGCGCCATTCCCGAATTTATTTTGGTTTTGGTTTTTCTTGCGCGGGGGGGCAAGTTGGGTGCGTATCAAGCTCGGCCAGACCTCTTGTAATGTATTTCCCTACCACGACGTGGCAGCATTTGCCTTTTTTACATCCGCCCCCATTTCAAGCTCAGATAACTCCAGATCCATATAATTTAGGAATTAACTATTTTTTTTCTGGTGAAAAAAGAGAGTCTAAGGTTTTTTGCACTGAATTAAATGTTTATGTAGTCCTACAACTCAATATTCTGCGGTTCCTGCAAACTGAGTGAAAATGACAAAAACCCTGGCACTGTTGTGGACACATTTTTGCACATCGTCTGGCAGTGAATGAGTTAATAAAAAATATTTTCATCAAATTAACAGCGGTTGCTTTCTTTGGGTGTATAAAGCAGAATTGAAGAGGATTTCACATTGATCTGAAGAAAAACAAAGCACCACTTTCATTCTTCTTCTTGGATTGAAACAAAATACTATGCCGCCATCTGTTGGCCAGTAGTGGAATTACACCCAGAAAAAAAAGTAGTGTTAAAAGAAATTAATTACAAATTGAAAAACAAACAACCATAACCCGCATTTGGGTTTTAGTATATTCTGGAAATTAATTTTTGCCATTCTCTTATTTTATTTTTTTATTTATATTTTGTTTTTACGCCTTCCCTCAGGTCCATGTGCACCTCAGCCAGGTACGAGAGACACGAGGCCAACCACATCCTCTTTTAGTGAGTACCCGCCAATCACTCAAACGTTCCAAAGCCGGGTTAGGGTATCAAGTCCTCCTTCTGAATTGTGTTTCAAGTCTACAATTCAGATTTTGAGTGTTTGTTTCAAAGTAAGAAGTCACATCGGGTCTTGTTTTTGTTCTTTTCGTGCAGTCCTGACAGCATTGCCAGCTGTTGGTACATCCTGCTGTCTGGGTCCGTCTTCGTCAAGGAGCACATGTACCTGGCCAGGTGCTGGTATGTAGACATTACACTAAAATATAGTCCCACCCCTCCAAAAAAAAAATAAAAATAAAATAAAGGTTCAACGGTGAGGATTCCTTTTATCGGTGAATGATTCTACAAATGTAATATATAGAATAAATACACAAAAAAACAGTTTTGTACCCCAGCCATACCAACATCAAACTAATAAGAATGGGAAAAAAACAATGCAAAATTATAATATAGAATATATTATAACATTTTCACTCAACAAATGTAGTTCTTTTTTCTTTTTATTTAAGTTGCAATTTATTGCAAAAAAAATCTTTGACCGCAGATACGCTTATTTTGTCATATAAAATAAAAGTATTTGCGCTGATTTCAAAATGCATTTTTATTTTATTTTTATACAATGTATTTTAATTTTGTATTCGTATTTTATCTTATTTGTATTGCATTTTATTTTATTATTTCAATTTTTATTTGTATTTCTGCTGTTAATTCTATTTATTATTGTATTTTATTTTGTTACTTTTAATTATATTTATTTTATTGTAATTTGTTCTATTTTATTACATGTTATTTTTATTTTTATTATTAATTTTAATTGTATTTTATTTTATTACATTTTATATTATTATTATTATTATTATTATTATTATTATTATTATTATTATTATTATTATTATTATTATTGTTGTTGTTGTTATTCTTCTTTTTCTTATTATTATTATTACTATTATTATTATCATTATTATTGTTGTTGTTGTTGTTGTTCTTCTTCTTCTTCTTCTTCTTATTATTATTATTATTATTATTATTATTATTATTACTATTATTATTATTATCATTTTCATCATCACTTGCTAGCTATTTGCTATCTTAGCTATCTAGCTATCTATCTATCTAGCTCGATACATGTATTCACTATCTAGCTGGCTTGCTATCTAGCTCGGTATCTGTTGGCTAACGATTGGCTAGCTAGCTAGCTTTCTATCTATTTGAGTTACTTCCGGGTTGAGTGAACGCAGGCGCTTGTGGCTGCCACTGCTCACCCACAGAAAAAAAAACTTATCCTGTGACTATAAAGTGACCTTGAGAGTTTTGAAAGGCGCTTATAAATGGAATGTATTATTATTATTTATATTTTAGTTGTATTTTATTACATTATATTTTTTTTATTTAATTTTTTTGAATTTAGTTGTATTTTTTAGACAGTGACGCATTGATTTGCTTTGCTTAGGTCTGCTGGAAGTATCTCCACATACATTGTGTATGTGTGTGCGCGAGTGTGTGTGCGCGTGTGTGTGTGTGTGTGTGTGTGTGTGTGTGTGTGTGTGTGTGTGTGTGTGTGTGTGTGTGTGTGTGTGTGTGTGTGTGTGTGTGCGTGCTGGCAATAGTCGTGTGGGGGGACGTTTTCAGACAGGCAAAATGACCGGAGGCCGTGTGTTGGTTAGTAGCCACAGCAGGGGGTGTAGGAGCAGGTCAAAGTGTATTTTGTTTGTGTGTGTATGCATGTGTGTGTGGGTGAGTGTGTGTGCGTGCACGTTTGTGCGTGTGTGTGTGTGTGTGTGTGTGTGTGTGTGTGTGTACGGAATGTGTAGACTTTAGTGGAACAGTGGCCCGACCATGTGTTCTTGTGTAGGCTGCCCGCCTGGAGCCTGCCAGCACATCAGGCAGGAAATGAGCAACGCACACACACGCACAAAACACACACACACACACATACACATGAGCAAAGGCAGCCGACAGACAGAGTAGTATCGAGCGGGAGAGGATCACACACACACACACACACACACACACACACACACATTCCTTTCTCCTATACTTTTTGTGGAGTAACTTAGGGATCGTCTATGTTTTATAGTATATATATTTATTTATTTTTTTAATTCCTCCGCTTTTTGAATAACATGCTGGATTTCTGTTTACGTCCATGGATTCCCGACAAGCGGTCCTGTTACATTGCCGGTTAGTGAGCTTCCACGTTTTTCTTTTCCATCTTAGTGATAATTGAGCCTCTTCCGAAGCTCCCGCTTTTTTCCTCCCTTCCCTTAACATGCTCTTTATGCTTCGTTTGGATTGGACGGAGACTTCCTTGTTTAGATTCTAAACTTTATCGCTGCCTCTCTCTCTCTCTCTCTCTCTCTCTCTCTCTCTCTCTCTCTCTCTCTCTCTCTCTCTCTCTCTCTCTCTCTCTCTCTCTCTCTCTCTCTCTCTCTCTCTCTCTCTCTCTCTCTCTCTCTCTCTCTCTCTCTCTCTCTCTCTCTCTCTCTCTCTCTCTCTCTCTCTCTCTCTCTCTCTCTCTCCCCAAAAACAAAAATCAGCGCTTATATAAGTACAGCGAAAAAAAAAAAGAAATGGAAATGTGGCCTGATTGTATTTCAAATGACTCATAAAGTTGTATGTGTGTTTTCATTCTCTGTTTCCCTTCCCCTTTCCGCTTGGTCCCGGTCGCCACGGAAACGGTGACGGACCCCGCCGTTCTGTTTGGATTAATAATAATAATAATAATGATAATAATAATACATTACAATTTTTAAGCGCCTTTCAAAACTTTGAAGGACACTTTACAGTCACAGGATATTTTTTTTTCTGCGGGTGAGCAGCGGCAGCAACACGCACCAGCTTTCACTCAACCCAGAATAACTCAAATAGATAGAAAGCTTGCTACTACAAAAAATAGCAAAAAAAAATACCACAATTTGGTATGTTGCTTGTTTTTTTTGGTAACATAAAACTTTCCGATGTTTCCACCCTTATCATGTTCATGTTTCAAAATCCCGATTTCAGGACATTAACTCATTCACTGCCAGACGATGTGCAAAAATGTATCCACTCCGGTTGCCAGGGTTTTTGTCATTTTTCACTCAAATTTCAGGAATCGCAGAATATTGAGTTTTAGGACTACGTAAACATTCAATGCAGTGTTAGTATACTTAGACATTGGTAAAAAAAGAGTTCATTCCTAAATTATGTGGGTGTGGAGTTATCTGAGCTTGAAATTGGGGCCGGCTGTACAAAAGGCAAAGGCTGGCCCCTCGTTGGATGAAAAAAAAAAATATATTTCTCGAGGTCTGACCAGCGCTTTATCTGCACCAATGTGTTTTTACAGCATGAAAAATTAAGCGCTCTTCTTTCATCAAAAAAAGTTAATTCCTAAGTTATATGGGTGTGGAGTTATATGAGCTTGAAATGAAGGTGGCTGTACAAAAGGCAAAGGCTGCCCCTTCGCGGGAGAGAAAAAAAAACCATTTCTAGAGGTCTGACCAGCGCTTTATCTGCACCAGCATGAGAATCTGTAAGCGCTCTTCTTTCAGCAAAAAAAAAGTGAATTCCTAAGTTATATGGGCGTGTAGTTATCTGAGCTTGAAATGGGGGCGGCTGTACAAAATACAATACAATATATACATAATGATTTATGTAGCACTTTAACAACAGCTGAAGCTGTAACAAAGCGCTAGCGTAGAAAAAAAGCCCCCTTGTGGAAGGGAAAAAACATTGCCAGAGGTCTGACTAGCGCTTTATCGGCATCCAAACAAGAAAAACCAAAACCGGAGCAATTTTGCGAATGACGCTCCACGTTATATTTTCAATTCCCGAATAAATTCAGGGGATGGCAGTGAATGAGTGAAGTTTCTTTGTTTTCTAATATTTTTTTAAACATTTTTTTTAATATATTTTTAAGCACTATATTTTTTTAATAATATATTGTTTAATTTTGCTTCATAAACAAATCATCAAAAATTAAAAAAAAGGCTCTGTTTTGATAGTACAGTAAAGTCTCGTTATATCGATATCGGATATATCGATAGTCCCGGTTATATCGATACTATTTCTATGCACGCACGGAGAAAATTACATGCAAACAGGGTCGGATATATCGATAGTCCCGGTTATATCGATATTTTTTCGGACTCCCTTGAATATCGATATAACGAGACTTTACTGTATATATTTTACGGTAGAGTCCCTTATCCTGTTTTTAATTATTCCTCTTCCAGTTACCTCCCGTGAACTTTGATTGAACTCGATTCTTGTGACAAACGTTCAGCTGGTCCTCTCCCTCCCTCCCTCCCTCCCCCACCACCTCACCCACACATACCCCCTTTCCTCCCCTCCCCCTTCACTCATCTCTTTTCTTATCACACAAAGCAGACAAAAGGTGGAATTGTGCGAACGCCATTGTGGACGGAGTGCTTGAGTGACATTTCATACACTCGTTCGCTGCTGCTCGAGCAGAAGAAAAAAAAAACACACCAAAACAACGTCAACGTGTTTGAAGTGTTTTTCTTGTTTGTTTTAGTATATATATATTTTTTATATATATATTTATATAAAACAATGAGGACTTTTTTTAAGGTCATGGTTAATTTTTTTTTTTGGGGGGGTAGTCTTTATTTTTTAATGCATTTATGTATGTATTTAATTTAAGTATTTATTTAAGTATTTATTTATCTATCCATTCATCAAAGTCAGCTTTATTGTCAAATATGCTAATATGCATGACATACAGAACAGTATGTATATATTTATTTATGTATTTGTGTTTAGTGATTTTTTTTTTTTTTGTTTGTTTGTTTTAGTTTTTTATATAGTTTATTATGTTTTTTTTTAATTTGTTGATTTAATTATTCATCCACTCATCCATTTTTTTATTATTTGTGTTTTTTTTTCATTATTTGTTTTTGTTTGTTTGTTTAGGATTTGTTTTGTTTTTTATTTAGTTTTTGTAGTTTTTTGGTATTTTTTATATTAGATTTTTTTATTAAGTTTTTATCGATCTATTTACTTATTCATTTATTTATTCACTTATTTATTCATCCCCTCAACCATTTATTCATATATGTATTTATGTACTTACTCATTTTTTTTTGTATTTATGTGCTTTTTTATTTTTGTTTGTTTGTATTTTATTTTGTTTTTTAGTTTTTTATAGAGGTTTTTAATTCGTTTTTTTGTTTTTTTTCGTTTTTAGTTTTTTACTTAATTTTTTTGTTTTTTTTTTTGCATTTAGTTTTTATTTTGTTTTTTATGTATTTATGTATGTATGCATTTATTTATTTGTTTGTTTGTTCGTTCATTCATTTATTAATGTATTCATTTATTTATTTACCCACTCATCCATTTATTTGGCGCAGTACGCATTAAAAAAAATCATCACCCCTGACAATTCCCAAAAGTGGCCCGCCGCTTTAATACTTTGGGTATATTTTTACTTTTTGTTGCGTGAAAGTGTAAAGCCTGACAAGTATGTGGTCTCCAGCTGGATTTCCCCCTCTCATGTACACACTTTCTGTTTCTGTATGTGTCCGTGTGTCATCTTTAGTTTTGGCAAGCAGCTGGGGGGCCGACGAGGCTGCGAATGCATCACGTTGGAGCCGTCAGAAATGATCGTGGTAAGACAAGAAAGTCTTTTTTATTATTCCTTCCTATTGATTTGCATTCCTGACACGTCCAACTTGAGATGCTGATTCCAGATCAGATCAGAATACATTTACTTTTTGTACTTATTTATTAAAAAAAAAAAAAACATGTAACGGCATTCCAGCCCTTTCAGTAATAACTTCCAAACGTGATCAATAAAGTGACATTTTTATTCTGTCTTTTCCCGGAAATTAGACAAACATTTAACTCATTCACTGTCAGATATGGCCACTACAGTGCCAGGGTTTTTGTCATTGTCACTCAAATTGCAGGACCCACAGAATTTGGAGTTTTAGGACTACATGAACATTAAATTCAGCCTAGGAAATCTTCAAATCTCTTCTTTCATTGGAAAAAAAAATAGTTAATTCCTAAGTTATATGGGTCTGGAGTTATATGACCTTGAAATGGGGGCAGATGTATAAAATGCAATACGTACTTATTGATTTATATAGCGCTTTAACCACCGCTGAAGCTGTAACAAAGCACTAAAATGGAAAAAAGGGAAATTCTGCCCCGCTGTGGAAGGTGAAAAAAAAACACTGCCAGAGGTCTGACCAGCACTTTATCGACACGCAAGCATGAATAAGCAAAACCCGAACAAATTCGGGAATGACGCTCCACATCACACTTTTCAATTCCCAAATTAATTCGGGGATGGCCGCAAATGAGTTGATGATGCTAAAGCGTAAGTTTGTCATATAACTTAATAGCTATGTATTTGCTAGCTATTAGCTTTCTATTCTCTAGCTAGCTAGCTTTGCTATCTATTTGAGTTACTTCCGGGCTCCGGGTGTGGCTGCCGTTGCTCACCCACAGAAAAAAAACGTATCCTGTGACGTTGAGAGATTTTAAAAGGCGCTTATAAATGAAATGGTATTATTATTATTATTATTGTTGTTATTGTAATTGTTATTGTTACTGTTATTATTATAACTTTGTACGATAAATTTGCAATATGATGTCTATTTAAAGTTCGTAACATGCCGCCTGATTTAGCTGCGCTTAATTTAACGTAAATTCAGCAGTTTTCCGTCAAATTTATTGAGGCTAGTCGGACCAGGAAAACTAGCATGTTGCCTCACTCACCAATTGGCTAATTAGCCGCATGGGGAATTAGCCGCTCATATCGACGCCAATGTGACATTTTTTGTGTGCATGTTTGGGTCATGCTTAGTTGTGACACAAGTCACACGGAAACATACTTACCTCCACTCGTGCGCGCGTTCAATGTGGAAATGGGAAATGTGGCCACGGTGCGGTGGCGGCGGCGATGGGTCACATGATGCATTGTTTAGCCTTGCGCTTCGAGAGAGAGAGAGAAACCATTATTATGCGTGTGTGTGTGTGTGTGTGTGTGTCGTGACTATTATCTGCAGTGTGTCCCATGAGGCTCATTAAAAGGACACACTGCACCGTTTTTTTTTTTTTTTTTTTTTTTCGTGTAAAGGCATCGAGCGAAGCCTTTATTTACGCATATCCTCTTTATCGGCTTCTTTCAGTGCGTTAATCGGAAAAATCAAAGCGACTCGGTCAAATACAGTAAAGTCTCGTTATATCGATATCGGATATATCGATAGTCCCGGTTATATCGATACTATTTCTATGCACGCACGGAGAAAATTACATGCAAACAGGGTCGGATATATCGATAGTCCCGGTTATATCGATATTTTTTCGGACTCCCTTGAATATCGATATAACGAAACTTTACTGTAACATCATTTCAAGCTCAGATAACTCCAGAACCATTTAACTTAGGAATTAACATTTTTTTTTCTGATGAAAGAAGAAAATCTAAGTTATTTTACACTACATTGAATGTTTATGTTATCCTAAAAGTCAATATTCTGTTAGTCTTGGAATTTGAGTGACAATGACAAAAACCCTGGCACTTGAGTGGACACATTTTTTACACATCGTCTGGCAGTAAATGAGTTAAGTGATGAAATAAAAATCTTAACATATGAGAAAAAAAAAATCAATTACTAGCTGTCGCGCACAATTTGCATATGATTCCACAAAAACGAAACTAACAATAAGCAACTTCTCCCCTGATGGTGGAACGAAAACAACATTGAAGTGCTTGGTTTTTCACATTCTTCCCGCTCGGTGACACAATGACACCATTGACTGACGCAACTCGTCTGAGAGAAAAAAAAAACAAAACACATTCCAGCGATTAACTTAAACTCTCCTGGGAAGTTTTTTTTTCGGTCGAATCTTTGGAATCTGCTCTCTTTTTTTTGTGTGTGTGTGTGTGTGTTTTCGTCGCTACACCTCGTGAGAAGGATGTTTGCGTCGTTTCCTGGAGGAAGTGCCTTGGCCTCGAAGCATGTGAGCCAACTCGCATAACTCCACAAAGCGTCGAGCGGATGGAAGTCGGATATAACCGATGCTTTTATTTTATTTTATTTTTTCTTCCTGAAACTTTCTACTGATTTATTGTACATATTTTTTTAACTTCCCGCGGTCCGGATGAGTGGCCCACGTTGGAACCGTCTATCGGCACTATGGAAGAACTTAATTTCCAGCCACGCCGAAACGGCGCCAAAAGACAACGACGCCGATCGCAATGCGGATTATAAACCCACCAAAACCAAAATCACCAAACAAAACTCCGACCCCTCGTCTGGGAATTCAACCCCCGCCGTCCATCTCCTGCGCAGCCGCTCCGAAGCGACGCCCCGGCGGTCCTTTTCACGTTCTGAAGAAAGCGCCCGCCGTGTGTTGCAGGTGGACAACGGCGGCCAAGGCGACGACGGCTTCCTGCACCGCGACGGCGCGCAGCGGCGGTCACGCCGGCGCTTCCGCAGGATCAATCACAAAGGCGAGCGGGAGTTGATCACGGACGGACAAGAACCTGCCGGATTTAAGGTGAGGATGAATGCTAATGCTAATGCTAACTTTTGAGATAACTTTTTATCACGAATAAATAAATAAAAGTAATCAATCACAAAGGCGAGCGAGAGTTGATCACCGACGGGCAGGAACCTGCTGGATTTAAGATGAGGATGGATGCTAATGCTAATGCTAACTTTTGAGATACCTTTGAATCACGATCAAGTGATTTATTTCAACCAATTAATACATAAAAATTAATCAATCACAAAGGTGAGCGGGAGTTGATCAAGGACAGACAGGAACCTGCCGGATTTAAGGTGAGGATGGATGCTAATGCTAACTTTCGAGATAGCTTTTTATCACGAGCAAGTGATTTATTTCAGCCAATAAATAAATAAACAAAAGTAATCAATCACGGACGGACAAGAACCTGCCGGATTTAAGGTGAGGATGGATGCTAATGCTAATGCTAACTTTCGAGATACCTTTTTCATCACGAGCAAGTGATTTATTTCAGCCAATAAATAAATAAATACATACATACCTACCTACATACATATGTAAACAGGTAAACACAGTAAACAGGTTAACAGGATAAACACACAAACACACATACACTCATACACACGAACACACATACACACAACGTACAAACACGCTAACACACTAACACATAAATAAAAAAAATAATAAATAAATGTAATCATACGGGTGTTGTCGGGAACTCGGCGTCGGTGGCTACTGATATATTGATTACTCATATTGATATCGGTCGGGAAAAAAAATAGTATCGGATGTCGCCGTATCAAACAATCTTTCGTAAAGGGTTGTCTGTTTTCTTCCATTTTGATGCAAATTCTCTCGTCGTTGTGTTAAAATGCAAGTGTACTGTGGTCATGGTACGTCGATTTATTGGGAAGAAGTCAACGGTGTTGTTTTACTTTATTACTTTGTACATTTTTTTTTTTAAAAATCAGCAGTATTTATGTATTTATGCTTTTTTTCGCGCACAGCTTTTCCCTCCCTCCGATAACATCGGCGTGTCGTGTCAGTTAGTGGATTGGCTAATCGCCACTCACCACATGCGTGCACGCAACCCCCCCCCAACACGTACACACGCTGCTGAGAATTACTCAGTGGAGTTTCCACAAATGCAATTTTTCCTCCCCCACACCACAACCTCTACATCCTTGTTTTTGTATTCGCCATGCAATTTTTTTTAAAAAGTTGTCTTTCAAACTTTTCATATAATAATAATAATAATAATAATAATAATAATAATAATAATAATCAATTAAAATAGGATGCCATGAAAAAAATACATGAATCAAATTATTCACTTTTATAGTTGCCTTTCAAACTTTTAATATAATAATAATAATAATAATTAAAAAAATAATAATAATAATACAAGTAATAATGATATAAATAGTATATCAATAGTAAATAGTATATCAATTCAAATGTGATGCCATGAAATTAAAAACATTACACGAATCAAATTATTCAGTTTTATTCTGTTGTCTTTCAAACTTTTAATACGAAAATAATAATAATAATCATCATCATCATAAAATGTAAATAATATATCAATTCAAATATGATGCCATGAAGAAAAAAAATGTAATGAATCAAATTATTCTGTTTTTTGAAGTTGAAGTTGTCTGTCAAACCTTTAGTATAATTGGATTGGATTGGATTGGATTTGCCTTTATTAGTCTCGCAGTGGAGAAATTTACATTTCACAGCAGCAAAGTTATGAAAGTAATTAATATAATAATAATAATAATGATAATATATAAATTCAAATGCCATGAAATAAAAAGACAATGACACGAATCAAATGATTCAGTTTTAAGTTGTTTTTCAAACATTTCATAAAATAATTCATAATAATCTTACAAATAAATAAACAAATTAATACATAATGAATCTAAACAATAATCATCTAAATAATATATAAATTCAAAGATGATGCCATAAAATAAAAAAAAAAAATAATATACAAATATGACGTGAATCAAATTATGCCGTCTTTCAAACTTTGAGTATAATAATAATAATAATACATCAATTCAAATATGATGCCACAAAATAAAATAAAAAAATGGCATGAATGACTCAAATGTGACTGTGTATTAAATGTGCCTTTTTTTGTCTCCCCCCCCCCCCTCCTGCAGCATCATCTCAACCACCAGGTAGGACCATGAATTTATTGATCACATCCTTCAATACTGTCAATTCGCCTGCGTTCTTCATGGTGTCGATGTAACGAGTCTTCAGATTGCGTATGAATGTACAGTCCACCGAGGATGAATGCGCTGCACGCGCTACAGCAGATCAAAAACACCGGATGTTGTTGTTGCTGCTGTTGAGACATAATAACATCAGCCGTCCATTAGTTGTGGCGTTTGCTTGAATGGATCGGCCTTGCACTCAATCGAGATGCCAAAGAAAACCTTGAATATCAGCGAGGAATGTCACCTTTTCAATCAGTTTGAATCGTCTTTTGTCTTTAATGCTAATTTTTCCTTAAAATCTATGCATCAATTGCAGCGATGTAAAAAAAGACTCAGTTGACCAGCTCATTTTTCTCCGGTATTTTCAAGTTCACTAAGTTGTCATTCCAGTTTCAGTAAGTGAAGACCATGCGTTGTTTTTCCTCGCGTCGTATTAGCTTCACTCGTTTTGACTTTATTAACTCATTCACTGCCAGACGATGTGCAAAAATGCGTCCACTGCAGTGCCAGGGTTTTTGTCATTGTCACTCAAATTCCAAGACCCATAGAATATTGAGTTTTAGGACTACATAAACATTCAATACAATGTTAAAAACCCTTGACTCTTTTCTTTCATCAGAAAAAAAAGTTAATTCATAAGTTATACAGGTTTGGAGTTATATGAGCTTGAAATGAGGGCGGTTGTCCAAAATACAATGCAATACATCCACGCAAAAAAGGGCTTGTAAAAAAGGGGAAATGCCTGTTGTCTGACCAGCACTTTATCGGCACCGAAGCATAATCAAAACAAAACCCGAATAAATTCAGGAATGGCGCTCTACGTCATATTTTCAATGGGGTCCTCGTTTCGGTGATCGCTCATCTAATAGGGAATTTGCACATTTTTGATTTTTGCAATGGGGGAACGTGCTGAAATGCACCCCCCCCCCCTCCCACATTCTGTGTAAAGTTCAACGCGGTCGCCTCAGTGGAAACGTTGACGCTTGTGCGCTTCACTCGCTTCCTGTGTCACAACCCAAAATGTCCGAATTTTCTCAGATGTTTGTTTGTTGCATTACCTGCCGCTCGCAGGTCAAGACGCTCTCTTTCATTTATTTATTTATTTATTTATTTATTTATATTTATTTATGTATATTTATTTTTGTTTATCTATATTTTTGTTGATTTACATTTATTTTTGTTTATATTTATATTTATTGATGTTTATATTTATATTTATTGATATTTATTTATAGTTACTTAGATTTATTTAGATTTACTTAGATTTATTTTGATTTATTTAGTTTTATTGATATTTATTTAGCTTTATTTAGATTTATTCATATTTATTTATGTTTATCTAGCTTTATTTATAATTATGTATATTTATTCATATTTATTCATATTTATTTCTATTATATTATATTTATTTATGTTTATTTATATTTATTTACATTTTTCTTAATATATTTATTTTTGTTTATTTATATTTATTGATGTTTATATTTGTTTGTATATTTATTAATGTTTATTTACATTTATTTACATTTATTTAGATTTAGATTTATTTCGATTCATTTATAGTTATTTGGATTTATTTAGATTTATTTATAGTTATTTAGATTCATTTAGCTTTATTTATATTTATTCATATTTATTTATATTTATTTAGCTTTATTTATATGTATTTATATTTATTCATATTTATTCATATTTATTTATATTTATTTTTATGTTTATTTATGTTTATGTTTATTTATGTTTCTGTATATTTATATTTATATTTATTATTTCTTTTCTTTCATATCCTTTTCCATTCCTTCAAGCACATCCAGGCGTCGCATCGCTAACGGCCTGTACGGCGCATGTTTGCCGCTGCTAACTTTAGCGATGACATAAGCAGCACTGAGATGACAACCTCGTTGAACTGGCTTTGTGTCTTCCTTCCATATTCCTCCTCCTCGTCTTCTTCTTCTTCTTCTTCTTCTCCCTTGTGGTGGCTAACCCTCCATCTTCCCGTTTAAAATGAGCTGTACCTGGTTGATGGCGATTGTGAGTGTGAGCCAGGGATACATTTTTGTCTTGTTTTTGTCGCGGGCGACAGGAAGGGAAGGGCTTTCCCGATTTAAATGGGAGGAATTCCTGCCCTGCGCCACACGCGCTACCAACATGCCAATGGCGTGTTTACGTGCTTTTTTTCCCTCTATTTCTGATGGAATAAATGCTTTCACAAGATACCCTTTGATTGCTATTTGAGAGGGGAAAAATGTTTGACTTATTCCTGTCAAATTGACACATTTTCTGGATGAAGATCAAAAATTCAAAGTCACAAAATGAAGAGCGCTTCTGTCACACTTGACTCTTTTTGTGCACGCTATTTTAGTTATTTATTCTCAAAAAAGAGACACGATTTGAGTTCCAGCCAATTGAGAACATTGTCGAAAGCACTTATAAATAAGTTAAAACTAGCATAGCATTTTTAATACAAATTCAAAATTTAAAAAATAATGGATGGATGTGGATAAAATATATATATACATAGTATATTGAAAAAAATATATGTACTGTATGTTGAAAAATATATATATATTCAAAAAATATACACATTAAAAAAGATAATTCAATATGTATTGTATTGTCAAAAGCGCTTATAAATGAAAAATGCAAATACAAATATCTAAAATTATCTAAAATTAATTATTTATATATATATATATATATATATATATTTAATTTTTTTTTTTACAGGAAAAAAATAAAAAAGAGAGAAAAATAGATATATATACTCCAGAAAAAAAATATTTATTACAGAAAAAATATATAATATAATAATAATATAATATATATATATATATTTCTGTAATATATATATATATATATATATATATATAATACATTACATCTTATGCGCCTTTCAAAGCTCTTGTGATTGTGTATTGTATATATGTGTATATATATACATATATAAGTATATATATACATATATATATATATATGTACATATATACATATATGTACACATACATATATATGTAGACATATATAGTATATACACATACATGTACACACACACACATATATATATATATATATATATAAATACACATACATGTATATATACACATACATATATATATAGCACCTCGAGTGTTTTGTGCCTTGAATACCAAAAATAGGACAGCGGAAGAACAGGCGACATGTATTGAGGGCGCCGACTGCACCACACAGACAGGATGCGCGTCGCACAGGAAACACTTCCTGGAAGTCAAAAACAACCAAAAAAGACGTATAAAAATTCATGTACGCGTGCGTTCATCAGTCTTGTCTCGCTAATGCTAAGCAGCTACACATGGCATGGTAGTGCATGATGACAGTGAGGCTCCTTTCCAGCAGTCTTCTTTCTTTCTTTCTTTCCGTATTTTAGAGTCAAGATGCTTTTTTTTTTGGCCACTTTCTGGAAATGATTAATCCTCAACCTATTTCAACTCTCACGGTTCGGCGCACTTTCACGCGAGCGCGACGGCTGTTAATTTTGACGCCGCTCATTGGCTAAAGCAACGTAGCCCCTCGCTAATCCACTCAGCGCGTTATAATCGGATTAGTTAATATAAATATTTGCTTTTTTGGAGTGGCACATTTGAGTAATAAGTCCTCCTCTACCGCCCTTTTTGTCTTTTTTTTATTTTTTAAGTGCAATCATTTTTTTTTCCTTCAAATCACCCCTTTCCCTGTGTGTGCCTTGATTCCCCCCCCCCCCTCCCCGTCTTCCCCATTACCCTTTTATCTATTTCCATCCCTTCCTCTGCTTGGCCTCTCTTGTGTACACTGGCTCCTCCGAAGGCAGGCCTCCATGTGCTCGCTTCCCATTGGCCGCTCGCTAAAAAGATGATGTCATACCCTTGCACTGATGTGAGGTGGGGGGCGGGGCGGATTGGGAGTACAAATTGAAATGCATGGATGCTGGATTTAACAAAAAAAGAAAAAGGACATAGTGAGTGACTAACTGGATTCTTGCAGAATATTCCTTATTTATTTATTCATTCATTCATTCATTCATTCATTCATTCATTCATTTATGTATTTATTTATTTAATAGTGTATTTTTTTGCATCTGATAAACTGCCAAGAAAATTAGCATTTTTAATCCCCTCTCACAGACAAACTCGCTGCTATCCGAACTTTTGAAGCTAATATCTAAAATTACGCTAATGCTAAAATAAATTAGCCAAACAGCATAGCGACATACGTCTGTCCGGTGTCGTCAAACTGGCCTCGCTCGTGTGCGACGACTTCATGCTAACGTTAGCTGATAGAACTTACTGCTCCGATGCTAATGCTAAAAACAATCTAATAATAATGATGATAATAATAATCATCATCATAAAGATAATAATAATCTTCATAAAAATAATAATAATTGTCATAATATTTATAATAATATAATAATCACAATAATAACAATCTTAATAATAATAATAATAATCATAAAAATCATAAAATATAAAATAATAATAATAATACATGTCATTTATAAGCGCCTTTCGCACCTCTCACTTTTCACAACTTTATAGTCACGGGATACGTTTTTCTGTGGGTGAGCAGCGGCCGCCACACGCGCCAGCGTTCACTCAAACCCGGAATAACTCAAATAAATAGAAAGCTAACTAGTTAGCTAATAGCGAGCCAATAGCTAGCTAGCTAGCCAGATAGCTAATAGATGGCAAATACATAGCTAGCTGGGTAGCCAGACAGGTAGCCAGCTAGATCTCTTGACACCGAAGTTGCATTTCTTTTCATAGAGGCTAACGTTAGCCGCTATGCTATTACTCTCATCCTTAAAACAAGATCAGATTTGTGCGAAAAGGGTTGTTCTTTTTATGAGGAGAAAAAAGGGGGAAACCCAATCACCCCCCCCCCCCCCTCCTTTTTTTGTCCCAAGCAAAAAGGCAAGAAAATGTCGCTGCCTGCGGGTGGGAGAACCCCACCCCCCTTTTTTTTCTTCTTTTTTTCCCTTTTTTTGTAATTTATGCATAAAAGGGGAGTGGCTTTTCCGTCAGGGAGGGGTGGTTGCACGAGACAAGAGGGGGGGGGGGGGTATGCCTCAGTCCACTCAATAGCTTTGTTACCGATCAATAAAGATGCTCCCTTTTCCTGCCCAGCCAATACATCTAATGCAGTCCCCCCCCCCCTCATTTAACCCCCCCTTCACTCCCCCTCACACTCTCTCTCTCTCTCTTCCTCGCCATCGCTCGCTCGCTGGCTATACAGGTGATGTCATTCTTTTTCATCTGGATTCCCTCTCCTCCCTCCCTCTCCCGCTAGCTCATTAGCGACCCCGGCACACGGCAGAGCAGCATCCCAGCATAGCTCGGCGTGCGTATCAAAATACCCCCCCCCCCCCCAAAACCCCGCCCCCTTACATCCCAAAAAAAAGCATAGGAATGCCAGTATGAAAGGGACCGGGGACTCGGCGTAGCTGGAACAGCGTGTTGGGAGACAGGGGGGGAATCGCCAGCCGGTCATGGAGACTTACCGGCGGGCTTACGGAGTTACGAAGGGAGTTTGACGGCGAGGAAGGGGGCAATCTGAGCCAAGTGACTTGACCGCGGGGGATATTGCAAAAGGATTTTTGTGGGGTTTTTTTTTGTTCCAACCATCTTTGGAAGAGAGAGGGGGAACTTCCCTCCCCCCTCCTCCTCCCATCGTTCGGCGAGATGGCTTTCCTGGTCCGTTGCTATGCCAACTGCTTGCAGCCGTGGTCCTCCAAAGTAAGCTATGTCGTAATGCACATTGAGTGCGCGACGACGCGGGTGTGTTTGGCTTCCCTTTTTAAGAGTCGTTGAAAAAAACAAAAGCTTTGCACATTTGCAATTCGACATTTTGGAAATTCACCTTTTTATTGATTTTATTTATGATATTTTATTTTGTTTTATTTATGTTATTTGTTTATTTATATTAATTTATCTATTCATCTATATATTTATTTATTTTTACATATTGTATAATATTTGCTCTTTTTGTTTTCATAGTCAAATATTTTTTTGTATTTTAATGTAATTTAATTAATTTTATTGTGTTGTGTTAATTAAATTTTATTATGTTTTATTTGTTATTTGTTTATTTTAGTTGTTTATTTATATTAATTTATCTATTCATCTATTGATTCATTTATTCATTTTTGTTTTTACGTATCATATGTTATTTGCTCTTTTTGTACTAATAGCCAAATATATTTTTGGGATTTTATTTAATTTTAATTTGATTTAATTTAATTATATTTCATTTAATTGTATTTTATTTTATATTATTTTATTTCACTTTACTTTGATTTAGTTTGATTGAATTTGATTTAATGTGATTTGATGTAATTTAATTAGATGTAATTTTATTTATTAATGTTATTTGTTTATTTTATTAGTTTATTCATATTAATTTATTCATCTATCTTATTATTTATTTATTTATTTGTTTATTTGTTTTTACGTATCGTATGTTGTTTGCTTTTTTTGTACTAATAGCCAAATATATTTTTCTTTGATTTTATTTAATTGTAATGTGATTTAATTCTATTTTATTTAGTTTTTTTTTCATTTAATTTTATTTAATATTTTTTATTTTATTTTAATTTGATTTAGTTTGATTTAATTTGATTGAATTTGATTTGATGTGATTTTATTTTATTGTATTGTAGTGTATTGTATTGTATTTTATTTGTATATTTTATTTGTTTATTCACATTAATTTATCTATTCATCTATTTATGTATTTATTTGTTTTTACGTATCATGTTATTTGCTCTTTTTTACTCATAGCCAAAGAAGTAAAAAAAAAATGGCATCATCTTGCGACACCACGGTGATTTGAGGAGTTTCACTGAGACAAACGTAGCGCTTTTCCGCCGTCCGGTGGCATTGGTCGACAATTAACATGATCTCAGTGATTTGAGGAGTTTCACTTCGACGAACGTAGCGCTTTTCCGCCATCCGGTGGCATTGATAGACAATTACATGATTTCACTAACACTCATTTAATCGAATAATTGAAGTGATAAACACAAAAAAAAAAAAATTTTGACGATCGTTACCACGCAGTGTTGGCGCAGTTTTGATTACCAACCGTACAAGGTGAAACTCTAAACGATTGATTGCGGCTCAGTTAACCACTGGAGACGTTCGATTTTCACAAGCGAAGGCTCCGTCAGTCACTCTTCAACTCATTTCCACTCACACAATTATCTTCCCTCGGCATAACAAGTGCAGATGCACTTCACTTCGGGCTCATCCATCAAACGTTTCATGGCGACTTTTTCCATTTGGCTTCTTGGTGCCGAACTCCCTCCATTTTTCTTTCTGACGGTCTGATGAAATCATGTGTTTTGACATCTCCGTGAATCCCATATTTGGTTGTCTTCTGACCTGTATGATTTGCTTGGTTTATTTTATGGCCAATCATAGGCCGTGTTAACAAGCCCCGCCCACAACGGAGCAGGTTCAAATTGCAACTGGGAAAAAATTCTGTTGACTTAAGTTCACGTTTGAAGAACCGATCGAAATAGCCCAGAGGACTCCAGGATGGTGTCTTTTCTGGAATGGTTTTTTTTGGGAGACCGTTAACTCATTCATTGCCAGATGTGCAAAAATTTCCACTCCAGTGCCAGGGTTTTTGTCATTGTCACTCAAATTCCAAGAATCCACAGAATATCGAGTTTTAGGACTACATAAACATTCAATGCAGCGTAAAAAAACTTAGAATCTCTTCTTTCATCAGGAAAAAAAAGAGTTAATTCCTAAATTATATGGGTCTGGAGTTATGTGAGCTTGAAATGGGGGCAGATGTACAAAATACAGTAAATACATATTGATTTATATAGCGCTTTAACAACGGCGGAAACTGAAACAAAGCACTAACATGGACAAAAGGGAAAAGAAAAACATTGTCAGAGGTCTGACCAATGCTTTATCCGCACCCCTCGCAAGAAATACCAACATTTGGGAATGGCGCTGCACTTCCATGGCTTTTCTATTCCCTAATAAATTCTTCGGGTGGAAGAAATCTGAGACTTACACTCTTCTTTCATCAAAAAAAAAAGAGTTAATTCCTAAGTTATATGGGTGTGGAGTTATCTGAGCTTGTAATGGGGGCGGCTGTACAAAATACAATGCAATACATACATATTGATGTATATAGCGCTTTAACAACAGCTGAAGCTGTAACAAAGCGCTAACATGGAAAAAGAGGAAATGATGCCTCCTTGTGGAAGGGAGAAATATTGCCAGAGGCCATGGCCAGCACTTTATCGCACCCCTGCAAGACCCCCACCCGTATAACAAACATATTGGTTTATATAGTGCTTAAAAGGACTAAAAGCTAGCTCGCTATTTGTTATTTATTAGCTGGCTAGCTAGCTAGATAGCTGGCTCGCTTGCTATTTGGCTAGATTTCTAGATGACTGGCAGACTATCTATCTTTATATCTATTAGCTATGTATGTAGTTGGCTAACTTTCTAGCTAGCTAGATGTTAGCTATCCATTAGCTAGCTGGCTAGCTTTCTATCTATTTAAGTAACTTCCATGATGAGTGAACGTTGACACGTGTGACTGACGCCGTTCACCCACAGAAAAACTGATCCTGTGACTGTAAAGTGACCTTGAGAGTTTTGAAAGGCGCTTAGAAATGAAATGTATTATTATTATTATTATTATTATTAGCATATTTTCAATTCGGGAATGGCAGCGTAGGAGTTAATACAGCGTAACTGGCTTTGTATTGACAGACAATACTTAAAACAGAGTTGAACTTGACCCTCAGGTCTTAAATTTGACCCCCCCCCCCCCAATTTCCCTCCATTTGGCCTTCTACAAGTAGACTATACATTGGGGGAGGGGGGTGGAAACTCTGAACTCAAACAGCAGAGCAATAATGGAAGCAGGCACAGTGCTCATAAATCACGCCCCCCTCCTCTTATGACATGACCTTAACCCACTCAAAAAGGTCCCCACTCTGACCTTGACACATGATGATGACACCCCCCCCCCACCCTCAATTTCACATCGTCCTTTTCTCCCCTTTGTTATTGATTCGACACTGCTGCCTTGCTCATCCTGAGATCGTTTTGCGAGACATTTAACTCGTTCACTGCCAGACGACATCAACATTCAATTCAGCCTAAGAAACCTTAGACTGTCTTCTTTCATCAGAAAAAAAATAGTTAATTCCTAAGTTAGATGGGTCTGGAGTTATCTGAGCTTGAAATGAGGGAGAGATGTACAAGCCGTTATTGATTTTATGACGGAAGCTGCGGGCCGGATGAAAATTGACCATGGGCCGCATTTGGCCCCCGGGCCAGACTTTGGACATGTCTGTACTATAGCTGGGTATCTGTTAGCTATCTGGCTGGCTGGCTGGCTGGCTATCGATTGGCTATCTATCCAACTGGCTGGCTATTGGATGTCTATTGGCTAGCTAGTTGGCTGGCTATCTACTGGCTTTCTATTAGCTGGCTGGCTGGCTATCTCTTAGCTATCTATCCAGCTAGCAAGCTATCTATGAGCTGGCTAGCTGGCTGGCCGTCTCTTGGCTGTCTGATGGCTAGCTAGCTAGTTGGCTGGCTGTCTGTTGGCTATGTGTTAGCTGGCTAGCGGGTTGGCTCTCTATCGGCTATCTAGTAGTTAGCTAGCTAGTTTTTTATCTATTTGAGTTACTTGTGGGTTGAGTGAATGCTGGCGCGTGTGGCTGCCGCTGCTCACCGACAGAGAAACTGATCCAGTGACTGTGAAGTGACCTTGAGAGTATTGAAAGGCGCTTAGAAATCAAATGTATTGTAACAACAATAATAATAATAATAAATCATTTCATTTATATAGCGCTCTCACAACAGCCATTTTGAATGGATTTCAACTTACGACCGTTTGACTTACGACCGTTTTTGTCGGAACGGAACCCGGTCGTAACATCATTTATATTGATTATTGATTCATATAGTGCGCTAACAAAAGGCATTTTGAATGGATTTCAACTTACGACCGTTTGACTTACGACCGTTTTGTCGGAACGGAACCCGGTCGTAACTTGGATGTTACCTCTACTTATTTTTTGTTTTTTTTTGGACACCCCCCAACCTTTTTAATGTTCCTACTGTAGATTGCATATAATTGTACAGCTGAAGGACGCTGACACATTTATATTTCATCCAGCGACTCTCATCCTTAATGCATGAGGAGAATATGGAGACCCCCGCCCCCACACAACCACCTGCCAACTTTCCCCCAAGGGGAGGAGGGGTGTTGGGAAGTGTGCGCGGGTGCGAAATACAGTTGGAACACCCCCCCATGTGCTTCCATTAAAAAAAAAAAAAAACATCCCTAATATAAACCGTGACTGTGCTTCTTATTTTTTTTTGACTTTGCGTACGCTTAATCACCGCATGTGGGGTCAAGGGTTAAAGGGGGCACTGACGGAAGGATGTGTGAGATGGTGGGTGGGGGCGAGGGGGTACGCCAAGTGGTTAATATTTGATGGTGGCACAGTGGTTCGCCCTCCCTGTTAGTTCCATCTGGGCTTGTTGTTGGATATCGTCGGCGTTTGGTTGGTTTGGCGTGTTGATGGAGGACGCTTGGTGCGGGTTGGCGCGGTGTCGCCGCAGGACGGCCTCGTTCACTTTGGCGCTACCGCGCTCCAAATTGGTAAGATGTCACTACATAGACTCTATGTTTGGGTGGTTTTTGTGCGTGGTTGGTCTTGAAAGTGGACGGATGGAGGGGCTCGGTTGTTTGGAGATGAGGGGGGGGGGGGGTGGAAGGTAAATGTCTGATTAATAACAAATAACATAACAATAATAACAGTAATATCAGTCATAGCAGTAGTAGTAGTAATAGTAATAGTAGTGATAATAGTGACAATAAGAGTAATAGTAGTGGTAATAATAGTAATAGTAGTAATAATAATACAGTAAAGTCTCGTTATATCGATATTCAAGGGAGTCCGAAAAAAATATCGATATAACCGGGACTATCGATATATCCGACCCTGTTTGCATGTAATTTTCTCCGTGCGTGCATAGAAATAGTATCGATATAACCGGGACTATCGATATATCCGATATCGATATAACGAGACTTTACTGTAGTAATAGTAGTAGTAATAATAGTAATATTAATAATAATAATAATAATAATAGTAATAATCATAATCATACATTACATTACATTTTAAGCGCCTTTCAAAGCTCTCAAGGACAAATGTCCGATTAATTGGGACAAAATAATCACGCATGCTTGTTGTGGAATTTATTTTGGTCAAATGTGTTCATTGAATTTGTTTATTGAAATTTTGGATATCAATAACAAATTATGCAGGTGGTCTTTTTTACTCAATGGAACGAATGAACGAATTGATTTAAATTGGATTGGATCTACCTTTATTCGTCTCGTAGTGGAGAAATGAAAGCAAAGTGAGGAAAGGAAAGAAAGAAGTAGAAAAATGAAATACAGGAGCTGCTGGAAAGGCAGACATTCTCGCGGCGCCATCTTGAAGTAAAAAAGAAAACACCCACATTTTATGTTTTTTTTTTTAGCTTATCAATTCATTTCTAAAATACTTCAATAAAACAAATTGTCATATTTTCAATTCCCTAATAAATTCGGGAATGGCAGTGAATGAGTTAATAGCCACGAACAAAACAATAACTCGTTTTTATGAACGATAACAGTGGGAAAAAATGATTGAATCATTCGAACGGATGTGAAAAATGTATAAATCCAGTTGAGCTAACCAATCATTGCAAAAAAGAATACATTCTGTTATTGTATCAATGTGGAGGACCAGGAGACCTTTGACCTAATTTCTTCCACCATTTTTAATGTATATTTTATTTTTTATGATGCATTGAAAAAAAAAACAAATCCATCTCACGCCGCCTGCCTACTTTTGTTTCTTTGTCTGCGTAGCTGCCCGCCGACCTCAACAAGATGCACCTGACGGACCACGCCCACCAGCAGGTGATGCACGTTCCCGCCAGCCAATCGGGATGCAGCATCGCCAGCGACTCGGGTAGCAGCAGTTTGTCGGACATCTACCAGGTTGGGGCTTTTCATAGATGGCCGGAAATATAGAATATATTCATTTATATATTCATTCATTCATTGCTCGGGTGCCGATTAATAATAATAATAATAATAATAATAATAATAATAATAATAATAATACATTTTATTTATAAGCGCCTTTCAAAACTCTCAAGGTCACTTTACAGTCACAGGATGATTTTTTTTCTGTGGGTGAGCAGCGGCAGCCACACGCGCCAGCGTTCCCTCATCCCGGAAGTCACTGAAATAGATAGAAAGCTAGCTAGCTAGCCAGCTATTTGATTGTGAATAAATAGCTAATAGATAGCCAGCCAGACTAGCTAGCTTGCTAATGCATAGCAAATAAATCGCGAATATAGATAGCCAGATAGCCAACAGCTAGCCAGCCAGACAGCTTACAGTCAGCTAGACAGCTAATAGCCAGCTAGCTAATGGATAGCAAATAAATAGTGAATAGAGATTGGATTGGATTGGATTGGATGTCCTTTATTAGTCTCGCAGTGGAAAAATTTACATTTCACAGCACCAAAGTGATGAAAGATAGCCAGATAGCCAACAGCTAGCCAGCCAGACGGCTTACAATCAGCTAGACAACTAATAGCTAGCTAATGGATAGCTAATAAATGGCAAATATAGCCAACAGCTAGCCAGCCAGACAGCTTACAATCAGCTGGACAACTAATAGCTAGCTAGCTAGCTAGCTAGCTAAGTCCGAAAACTCAATATTTCGTGGGTCCCGGAATTCAAGTCACAATGACAAAAACCCTGGCACCTTTACACACGGTCTGGCAGTGAATGAGTTAATGTTCAGTTTGTCCTCGCGCCGGCATCTTTCATGATTTGTATCGATCGATCCGTGGGGGGGACTCGCTTAACTCCTCCCATTGCCCGGTTAAATCCTCCCTTCATCAGGCTAATTAGCGGCGTTGCTGCGGCGACGGCGGCTCGTCACTGGCTACTTCCCGCAGCGGCTCAAAGGTCTGACGCAGGAAATAACCTTAACCTTCATTCAATGCTTTCGCGCTTCTCCATCTTGTCCTGAGCGTCGTCATCATCACGGCTAATCCAAAACCCTCCAAAAACGTCTTGAGTCATTCAAATCCCTTTTAGAACATCTTTATTCTCCAAATTTAATCCCCGTAGATATTTTTTTTTAACGCCTCTGGTTTTTGATCTTGCTAATGAGATGCCGCAAATCGATGCGGACGTCCCATCGAGGGACGTGAGCGTTGTTAATGGCCTCCTAATTGTGGTTATTACCTCCACCAGGGAGGTTTTCGTAGCTATTTTGTTTGCCTTTTTGTTTTATTGACAGCGCTTCATTAACGCAGCACAAAACGGACGAGGAGATGCGACAAAGAGTCACTTTTTCTTTGCCCTGATGCAAATTTTAGCTGACGAAAAAAAGGGGGTATGAGTTCTTGTTGCTAGGCAGAATTCAATACATAATAAATAAATGCAAATATAAATAAATGGATAAATAAATGGACAAATCATTAGATAACTTTAAAAAAAATGAATGAATAGACAAATAACCAAATAAATAAACATAAATAAATAAAGAAACACAAAAATAAATACATGTGTTAATAAATTAATAAATACATCATAAATGGATAGATAAATACATGTAACTAAAAATAAATAATGAATAGACAAATAAACAAATGAATAAACAAATAAATAAATAAATAAATGTGAAAGCAAATAAAGAATTTAATGATTTCATAAATATATTATTATATTGACAAATAAATATATTCATAAATTGACAAATGAATAGATAACTAAAACAAAATAATGAATAGACAAATATAAAAATAATGAATAGACAAATAAACAAATAAATAAACATAAATAAATGAATACATGAATAAATGTGAAAATAAATAAAAAAGTTAATAAATTAATAAATACACTAATAAATGGATAAATAAATACATTCATAAATTGACAAATAAATAGATCACTAAAATCCAATAATGAATAAATAAATAAATAAATAAACACGTGAATAAATGAATGAATAGAATAAATGAATGAATAAATAAATAAACACAAACAAATTACAATATACATAAATACAGAGAGGATACATAAATAAAGATAAATACATGGAATTAATAAATAGATAACTAAAACTAAATGAATAGACAAACTAATAAATAAACACATAAATAAATGACTAAACAAATAAATACATTAACATATAAATCAATAAATACATATGTTAATTACTTTATGAGTATGTATACATAAATTAATACATGGATAAATAAATAGATAACTAAATAGATACACTAATAAATAAATGGATAAATAAACAGAAAACTGAAAATAAATAATAAATAAATACATATACAGTAAAGTCTCGTTATATCGATATTCAAGGGAGTCCGAAAAAATATCGATATAACCGGGACTATCGATATATCCGACCCTGTTTGCATGTAATTTTCTCCGTGTGTGCATAGAAATAGTATCGATATAACCGGGACTATCGATATATCCGATATCGATATAACGAGACTTTACTGTATAAATAAAAAAACACAAACAAACAAACAGATAATTGGATCAATAGATAAATAGATAAATAAAACAATACAATAAATAAAATAAAAACAATTTGCAAGCATTTAATCTCGCAAGTCCCCCCCCCCCCCCCCCCCCCCCCCCCCCCCCAAGGCCACTGAGAGCGAACTGGGCGACGTGGACCTGTCCGGCCTTCCCGAAGCTCCAGTGGACAGCGAGGAGGAAGAAGAGGAGGATGAGGACCTGGACAGATCCTCGGATGCCCTCTTGGGCCGGGACCTTGTGCGCGAATGTCTGGAGAAAGACCCGGCCGACCGCAACGACGACGACATCGGTCAGTCAATGCGACAAATACAACGTTATCATCTCAAAAGCATATTTGCCACGTATTTAACGCTTTTTTTATCCATCTATCATGCGTTTAGTTGTTCATACAACTCAAATATATCATATTTACACAACATTCATTCATTCTCCGGTCTATCAAACCCCCAATTTGCCACATTAATGTCAAATTTAACGTTTATACCATAGGTGTGAAAGCTGCGGCTTGGGGGCCGGATGTGGCCCACCACGTCACTTGATTCGGCCCATGTAATCAAATCATTCGTGAACTTCTGTGATCCTTACTTAAATCTGTACCGAAATCTTAAAATGTCTTTTTTAATTAAGAATCGATTTTGTTTTATTTTGTATTATTATTACAGTATTTTCGGGTGTATAAGGCGTACCGGAGTATAAGGCGCGCCCCCAATGAATGGTGTATTTTCAAACCTTTTTCATATATAAGGCGCACCGGACTATAACGTGCACCTTTAATGAATGAAAAGTTTTACAACTATCATATACAGGTAACATCCGACTTACGACCGGTTCGACTTACGACCACCCACACTTACGACCACGCCCTCCAGACCCTATTTTTACAATTTTAACTCTACGCCTGGCACCACAACGCGCTAGCAGTCGGGCAACGCGTACGACAATTTTGGCTAGCCAGCTAGCATCTCACTCTCGCACAGCAATCAACCATGTGATGACACCAGAGGGGGGGGGACGTTTGCCAGTCATTTAGCCTACAAGTCGCTATTCAACATTTTGAATGTATTTCGACTTACAACCATTTTGACTTACGACCGTTTGGTTGGAATGGAAGTCGCTCGTAAGTCGGATGTTACCTGTATACATAAAAGTTTTCCAAATATAAGGCACACCGCATTATAAGGCGCTACAGTCGAGACTGGGGCTACGCACTAGCTTTACAGCGGGAAATTGCTCAGTATTACTTCACATATAAGCCGCACTTGCATATAAAACGCAGGGTCATTTTTTTGAAGAAAATTTTGAGTGTGCGTTCTACGTCGGAAAATACGGTATTTTGTTGATTCCGTCCCCCAGAGCAACTGCTGGAGTTCATGCACCAACTGCCGGCTTTCGCCAACATGACCATGTCGGTGCGCCGAGATCTGTGCAGCGTGATGGTGTTCGAGGTGGTCGAGCAGTCGGGCACCGTCATCCTCCACAACAAGCAGGAGGTCAGAACCGCAAAACCGAAACGCCGTATGTCGGGCGATGATGTCATCTGTTTTTTTTTTCCCCCAAAGCTGGATCTGTGGTACGTCATCCTGAACGGTGCGGTGGAGATCGGTCGCCCTGAGGGCAGGTCGGAGATGCTGTGCATGGGCAACAGTTTCGGTATTTCGGCCTCTTTGGAAAAACAGTACATGTACGGCGAAGTGCGCACCAAAGGGGACGACTGCCAGGTAAGAAGAGGATATGTCATTTTGTATTTACAGTAAAGTCTTGTTATATCGATATCGGATATATCGATAGTCCTGGTTATATCGATATTTTTTCGGACTCCCTTGAATATCGATATAACGAGACTTTACTGTATTATTTTTTTCATCCAAATGTCATTTGACACAGTTGAGTTCGTTCGGATAACCGATAGCGTAGCACTTACGTCAGGGGTAGCAAAGTCATTTTTTTTGCCGCGGGCTACATTGTAGTTACGATTTCCTCTCGATGGACGCCATTCGAATATTTCATCCCCTCCACGTATTACATATAGAGCGCAAAACAAATAACCGTATTTTCCCATGTATAAGACGCACTGGAGTACAGATAACATCCTACTTACGACCGAATTACGTTCCGACCAAACGGTCGTAAGTCAAAATCCATTCAGAATGTTGAATAGAGAGTAAGATGCTGGCTGGTTGGCCAAAATTGTCGAACACGTTGCCGGCCTGCTAGCGCATTGCAGTGCAAGGCGTGGAATTTGAATATTAAAAACGGGGGTCGTGGTCATAAGTACGGGTGGTCGTAAGGTGAGCTAGTTGTAAGTCGGATGTTACCTGTATAAGGCCCCAATGAATGGTGTATTTTCAAAATTTTTCCATATACAGGATTTTTCCATATACAGGAATATACAGTATTCAACATTTTGAATGGATTTCGACTTACGACCATTTCGACTTACGACCGTTTGGTCGGAATGGAACTCGGTCGTAAATCGTATGTTACCTGTATAAGGCGCACCCCCAATGAATGGTGTATTTTCAAACTTTTTCCATATACAGGAATATACAGTATTCAACATTTTGAATGGATTTCGACTTACGACCATTTCGACTTACAACCCTTTGGTCGGAATGGAACTCGGTCGTAAATCGTATGTTATCTGTATAAGGCGCACCCCCAATGAATGGTGTATTTTCAAACTTTTTCCATATACAGGAATATACAGTATTCAACATTTTGAATGGATTTCGACTTACGACCATTTCGACTTATGACCCTTTGGTCGGAACGGAACTTGGTCGTAAGTCGGATGTTACCTGTATATGGAAAACATTTGAAAATACACCATTCATTGAGGGTGCGTCTTATACTCCAGTGTACCTCATATATGGAAAAAGTTTGAAAATACACTATTCATTGGGGGTGCGTCTTATACCCCAGTTACAACCATACTTATACTTACTTTTTGAGGAACAAAGTTTGCTATCTTACTAGCTAGCTAGCTATCTTTTAGTTATCTATTAGCTAGCTAGCTAACTTTCTATCTATTTGAGTTATTCCGGGTTGAGTGAACGCTGGCGCGTGTGGCTGCCGCTGCTCACCCGCAGAAAAAAACTATCCTGGGACTGTATAGTGACCTTGAGAGTTTTGAAAGGCGCTTGGAAAATCAAATGTATTATTATTATTATTATTATTATTATTATTATTATTACTACTTATACCCCGGAAAATACGGTAAGCTAAATGGCTAAAGTCACTCCATGCACTGGACGCCCACTTCCTGTCGTCAGACCTTGAGGAAGTCGGCGAAGTTGCTTTTAGTCAAAAGGGAAGCTTTTTTTTGACATTTTTTTCTCCTCAATGGGGTAAACCAGAACGTCGCGTAGGGTCACCATGCGCGACGCCTTTAGCGCTAAACGTTTCGTACCTGCCGCCCGCAGTTGGTCTGCATCGCACAGGAGGACTACTGGCGCATCCTCAACCACGTGGAAAAAAACACGCACAAGGTGGAAGAGAAGGGTGAGATCGTCATGGTCAAGGAGCACCGAGAACTGGATCGAAGCGGAACCCGTAAGGGACACATCGTCATCAAGGTACGTTAGCTTAGCGACAACCCCAATTTTGAATTGTTGCAAATGTGGTTAAAGTTCACCTTTGCTCACTGATGGACTATGAAGAGTCGCTAGGCTAGGCTCATAGCGCCAAGCGGCTAATTAGCGTCTCTCCAGCCTATCGGCGATCGAACTGTGCCAGCTCAGCGCTCTTTGTTGCTAACTTAGAGGGAAACGTTTAGCACTCCCGTTGTCCGCCAAGGCCCCCTTTTGATCTTTTTTTTTTTTTTATCTCTGACGCTCTCTGGGGTGAGTCTGGTATTGATCGTGTAATGGGTCTTAACGATCCCGAAACGCATCCAGTGTAGAGGAGTCGATTGGGGGGTGTTTTGGACTTTTTTTTATTTATATATTTTTTGCGCTCTTCCCTTTTGTTCTTTTTTTAAAGACAGGATGTGCTTTGCTACTTTCGCTTCCTCGCACAAAAAAAGAATAGTTTCCTTCCAGAACATTTTAGTCGAACAAGAAACTTGTTTTTACCCTTTCGCGGGCTTTTATTATTATTATTATTATTATTATATTAATCAGTATTATTATTATTATTATATTATTATTATTATTATTATTATTATTATTATCGTTATTATTGATATTGTTATTAGGTAGTCGTAGTAGTATCAAAATATCATTATATAACCGTATTATTATCTTTATTATTATTATTGTTATTGTTATTATTGTTATCAGCATTATTGTCATTGTTATCAGTATTATTCTCATTATCATTATTATCATTATTATTATTATTATTATTATTAATGTTGTTATTGTTGTTATTATTGTTATTAGTAGTAGTAGTAGTATTATCAGTATTATTATAATTAATATTAATGTTACTTTAATGTATTATTATTATTATTATTATTATTATTATTATTATTATTATTATTATTATTATTATTATTATTGTTATTATTATTATTGTTGTTATTGTTATTAGTAGTAGTCGTAGTAGTATCAGTATTATTATCATTATTATTATCAGTATTATTATCTTTATTATTATTATTGTTATTGTTATTATTGTTATCAGCATTATTGTCATTGTTATCAGTATTATTCTCATTATCATTATTATCATTATTATTATTAATGTTGTTATTGTTGTTATTATTGTTATTAGTAGTAGTAGTAGTATTATCAGTATTATTATAATTAATATTAATGTTAATATTAATATCATTATTATTATTATTATTATTATTATTATTATTATTATTATTATTATTATTATTGTTGTTATTATTGTTATTATTGTTATTTCAGTATTATTATCTTTATTATTATTATTATTATTATTATTATTATTATTATTATTATTATTATTATTATCAGTATTATTCTCATTGTTATCAGTATTATTCTCATTATCATTATTATCAATGTTATTATTATTATTGTTGTTGTTGTTATTATTGTTATTATTATTATTATTATAGTAGTAGTAGTAGTAGTAGTAAAATTGTTATTATCTTATTATTATTATTATTATTATTATTATTATTATTATTATTACAATTATTATATCAAATAATGTTTACAAATCTGTCATGTATTGAAATCTTAAGCCAAGGCAAGCCGTTAACCCATTCACTGCCAGACGATAATGTAAAAATGTGTCCACTCCAGTGCCAGGGTTTTTGTCATTTTCACTCAAATTGCAGGACACACAGAATATTGAGTTTTAGGACTACATAAATATGCAATTCAATGTAAGAAACCTTTCTTTCATCAGAAAAAAAGAGTGAATTCCTAAGTTATATGGGTCTGGAGTTATCTAAGTTTGAAATGGGGGTCGCGGTACAAAATAAAATACATATTGATTAATATAGCTTTTTAACAACAGCTAAAGCTGGAACAAAGCGCTAACATGGGGAAACAAAGGGAAAAACTTTGTGAAAGGAAAAACATTGCCAGAGGTCTGACCAGCGCTTTGTCGCCACTTCTTGCAAGAAAAAACAAACAAATTCAGGAATGGCAGCGAATGAGTTAAAAAAAAAAACTTTATTGACATATTACCGGGTGTTTTTTCAACATTCCACACTCTGACAATCCCACTTTCAGGGGACCCCCGAACGCCTGATCATGCATCTGGTGGAGGAGCCCTCTGTAGTGGACCCCACCTACATCGAAGACTTCCTGCTTACATACCGCACCTTCGTGTCCAGTCCCCTGGAGGTGGGCAGCAAGCTACTGGACTGGTTCCAGATGGACACCCTCAGAGATACGGTCAGTGTGCGAGTAATATTGAGTCACATTATTTGTTCTTTGAAGAGGAATAAAAATAAAAATAAAGCACTTTTTTCCACCTGCATTGTGTTAAATTCACGTGTTTTCGATTGATAAGTATTGACAAGATTTATAAACGTTAGCCTTGTACGCTAGGTGCTTTGGGGGGAGGATTATAGTCCACATTTCTGTCAATCGTTTAGCCTGCAAGCTAGCACAGCGGAGGTTTCGTAGCAAAGTCATATTAGTAAATATTTCTTCAAAATAAAAGTTGGGTCATCCTGTGTGTTATTTGAATGAAAAAAAATACGTTTAATCAATTTTGGGTGTTAGCTATCAAAAGAAAAAAATATGATAAAAGGAAATGGGTGTTGAGAATTGTGTTGGTGGAGTTTTTTTTAATGATTTAGCAAAAGAGGTGTTTTTGCTTTGTCACTGTGGGACGTTCCGTTGAATTTTAAGAGTGGTGTTAAGTTTTTTTTTCTGAATACTTTCCAACATTTCGTAAAAAAGCCTTACATAGAATATTGATTATGTGTTTTTTTATGTTTTATATATTTTTTAATTGACCTTTGCGGAATCTAAAATGCTTTTTCATTTTTTTCACTGCTGGCCATTTTGTGTAGCAACCCCAGGATGAAAAATACGTTTTATGGCATTTTTGAATTAATGTGGGTACAAATTGAAAACATTAACAGGTGTGAAAGAAATATAATATTGAGGAATTTCCTCAAAAAAATATCTATCTAGCTAGCTATCTAACTAGCTAGCTAGCTAGCTGTTAGTTGTCTAGCTATCTGGATAGCTAGCTATCTGTCTAGATAGCTAACTACCATCTAGCTATCTGTCTAGCTAGCTCTCTAGATAGCTAGCTAGCTGGCTAGCTATCTGTGTAGATAGCTAGCTTTCTGTCTAGATCGCTAGCTATCCGTTTAGCTATCTGTGTAGATAGCTAGCTATCTGTTTAGCTATCTGTGTAGATAGCTAGCTATCTTTCTAGCTATCTGTGTAGATAGCTAGCGATCTGTCTAGCTATCTGTCTTGATAGCTAGCTATCTGTATAGCAATCTGTCTAGATAGCTAGCTATCTGTCTAGCTTGCTCTCTAGTGAGCTAGCTATCTTCCTAGCTAGCTTTCTAGATAGCTCGCTCGCTGTCTAGATAGCTAGCTATCTGTCTAGCTATCATTATTTTTTTATGATTTATAATAAATATATGTACATTTTAAATAAATATTAAAAATTCCTTTTCAGGTGACCCGTATCGTGCTGCTGTGGGTCAACAACCACTTCAACGACTTTGAGGGCGACACATCCATGACACGCTTCCTGGAAGAATTTGAGAAGCTGCTGGAGGCCGCCGTAAGACCCTTCCCGCCTCCTCGCCGTCTATTTATTTTTATTTATTCTTATTTTTTTTCCCTGATAGAAAATGAAAGGCCACCTGCGCCTCCTCAACATCGCCTGCGCCGCCAAAGCAAAATGGCGGCAGATCACGCTTCAAAAAGCCTCGCGCGAATCGCCGCTTTACTTCAGCGTCCAGGGCGGCAGCGAGCGCGGCTTCGGCATCTTCGTCGAGTCGGTGGAGGACGGCAGCAAGGCGGCCGAGGCGGGACTCAAACGCGGAGACCAGGTGAGATGCAAATAAAAAAACAAAATGGCCTCCAAAAAAATTCATGAGTTGCTCACAAAATGGCTGCCTTTTTAGATCATGGAGATCAACGGGCAGAACTTTGAGAACATTTCTTTCTCCAAAGCTGTGGATATTTTGAGGAACAACACACATTTGTCTCTCACGGTCAAGACCAACATATTTGGTGGGTGATATCAATAATAATAATAATAATAATAATAATAATAATAATAATAATACATTACATTTCAAGTGCATACAAAAGCCTTCTTGTAACTAAATTTCAGTCACTCTGTCCGATAAATGTAGCTCTCCTATGAAACATGCAAGGATATTTTTCTTTATTAATTTATTGTGAAATAAAAAATATATATATATATATTTGTGTGAATAATAATAATAATAATACATTTAATTTCTAAGCGCCTTGCAAAACTCTCAAGGACACTTTACAGTCACCGGATTTTTTTTGTGTGTGCTGGTGAGCAGCGGCAGCCATTCGCGCCAGTGTTCACTCTACCTGGAAGTAACACAGCAGCAAAGTTATGACATGAATACATAAATAAATACATAAATAAATACACAAAAAATTACATAAATACATAAATAAAGACAAAAATACATAAATAATTACATAGATAAATACACAAATAAATAAATAAATATAGAAGATAAATAAATGATAAATACATAAATGCATAAGTACAATACAAAAATACATAAATAATTACAAAAATACATAAATAATTACATAAATAATTACATAAAGAATTACATAAATACAAAAATACATAAATAAATACATAGATAAATAAATACATAAATACACATATAAAAATGATAAATACATAAATGCATAAGTACAATACAAAAATACACAAATAATTACATAAATACAAAAATACATAAATAAATACATAAATAAATGCATAAATAAATATAGATGATAAATAAATTATAAATGCATAAATGTACAATACAAAAATACATAAATAATTACATAAATAAATACATAAATACATAGATAAATAATTACATAAATACACATATAAAAATGATAAATACATAAATGCATAAGTACAATACAAAAATACACAAATACATACAGAAATAATTACATAAATACAAAAATACAACAATATATAAATAATTACATCAATAAATACATAGATATAAATAAATAAATGGCTGTGTAGAAATATAAATAACACTGTGCCGTCCATCAATTTGCCGTTACAGTCTTTAAAGAACTTCTGAGCCGGATCGTCCACGAGAAGAAGAACGGTGGTCCTCACCTTCCCAAAATCCAGGAGAAAAAGGGCAATCGCTTTTCAATCCCTGATCTGCCCGGCAACATGGAGTTCACCACCGACCACAAAGCCACGCGCAAAATGAAAGCCAACACGGTATCCGGCGGCCGCAACAAAATCCGCAAGATGCTGGAAAAGACGCGTTTCAGCATCCTACCACCCAAACCCTTCAGGTAAGGTTCGCGCTGAGCTAATCTGGTTGCTAATGAGAAGGGAAAAAAAGGTCCAAAATAAAAAAAAAAACAACTCAGCACAAATAAAGACGGCAAATGCATGGATTTTATTTTCACTTGTGGAGGCAGCACTTCATCACTGACATGCCAAATTAAACGTTCTCACCGATTGATTGCTTACGGGTGCATTTTGAGAGATCAAAATATCGACTTGAGTACTTGATTTCACACTTGTTGGGCGGGCAGGCACAACTACTTATCTACAATCATATGTCTGCTTTTAATTAATAAAAAAAAACATTCAAGATTCCTCGCCTGTTATGTGCTGACTTAGCGTGACTTTTGTATTTCGGATGAGGTCAAACAGTTCCTCAATAATCTTCATGTGTGGAGGAGCTAGCTAACTTTTTTAGCATTCACGTGTCCTCTCTGTTACACTCGTGTACTTCACGCACGCACGCTCATTGTCACCCTTGCTGTGCTGTTTTCCCTGAATTTAGCAGTGCTGCTCTCCTCTCTTTTCTGTTGGCTTTCAGTTGAATTTTAAAATTTTGTGTTTCTTTCCTCCCCCTTGCTTTTCTGCTTCAGGGGCCTATTTGGGTAAGGCGACTTGTTCAGTACACACTCACACACACTCGCTTCGTAGATATGTCTTCAGTCTATTGGTTTTAAAAAAAACTAATGCAGGTCCTCACAATGTCTTATTACAAGAACATCCACACACACATACACACACACACACACACTTCGTAGATATGTCTTTAGTCTATTGCTTAAAAAAAACTAATGCAGGTCCTCACAATGTCTTATTACAAGAACACACACACACACACACACACACACACACACACACACACACAGCGAAAAGTGCTTGAATTTCTGGCAAAAAATCTCAACTTTCAGTCATTCTGGGGACCTTTGGGGAAAAGTACACTTTTTTCGTGCACTTCAGATTTGATATAGAAGGTATTGAAGCGAGAACCAATCAAAAATGTCTTCACTCTGTCGGTTTAAAAAAAATAAATACATTTGAAAAAATATATACTGGTCCTCACAACCACATGCATACAAGAACATACAGCACACATACAGCAAAAAGTGTGTGAGCTTCTGGTAAAAAAAAATAAAAAATCTCAACTTTTAATCCTGGGGACCTTTGTAGAAAAGTACAAGGTGCCTTTTTGTACACTTAGGCTTTGATTTAGCTGTTTTCAAAGTGAGTACCAATCAAAAAAGTCCTCACTTCATTGAAATGTCCTCACTGTTGGTTTAAAAACTGATGCCAGTCCTCACAATGTCACGAATACAAAAATATACACACAGCAAAACGTGTGCAAACCTTTGGCGAAAAATTTACTCATTCTGGGGACCTTAGTGGAAAAGTACAGGGTACCTTTTGTGTACACTTCAAAGTTGATTTAGAGGGTTTCAAACTGAGGACCAAGCAAATATAACCCCACTTCGTAGAAATATCCTCACTCTGTTAAAAACTCATCCTGGTCCTCACAATGTCATCAATTCAAGAACACACACACACACTCGCGCAAAAGCAGTTCAATTCTCTGTCGCTTATTACAAAGCTGAATTCATTGTAAATTCATCTGTAGCCATAACATTGCGTTAGCCATAGCGCTGTGTTAGCCATAGCGCTGTGTATCATATCTCTGGCATCTGAATGCAACTTTTGCATATAATGGAACATTTTCCTTAATGACTGTGGACATTTTCAGCATACAAACTGTCCCAAATATTTTTTTTTTAATTACATTTCGCTCATCACGCTCGTCGGTTTTCTCCTCAGCGACGGCGGCATGGGTCAATCGCAGGACGACAGCATCGTGGGTACCAAACAATGTCGGCATAGCGTAGCCATCATGCCCATCCCGGGTAGCCTGTCGTCAAGTAGCCCGGACCTCCTCCAACCCGCCACCAGCGTCCTGGACTTCTCCAACCCGGCAGGTAAGAGGACCACCACCACCACCAGGCGCACCGATTTCAACCACGTTGCGCTCTTTTTATCCTCTTTCTACTTTCCTCTCACGTTATTTTCTGCTCTGTCATCCTTCTCTCAATTTGCTGGTCCAGCACTGGGACTGTACTGTGAGTATGGACGCTTGACTATGTTCTGACCACGTGTGGCTTCTAAACAGTCGCGTTCTGCATGCGCTTCCGTCTGAAAACGATCGCGGTTGTTGACGTACGCAAGGGTCAAATTTTCAAGGAATGGGACCCAAAAAAAAAGATCTAAAATCTGATTGGTCGCATGTCCTCTAAACGTCCCTCCGCAGATATCCCGGACCAGGTGATTCGCGTGTTTAAAGCGGACCAGCAGAGCTGCTACGTCATCATTAGCAAGGACACCACCGCCAAGGACGTGGTGGCGCACGCCGTCAATGAGTTCGGATTGACGCCGGCCGCCGAGAACTTCTCGCTGTGCGAGGTGTCCGTCAGCCCGGAGGGAGTCATCAAACAACGCCGCTTACCCGATCAGCTCTCCAAGCTGGCTGACCGTATTCAGCTCAACGGCAGGTAAGATTTCCAATGTACAGTAAAGTCTCGTTATATCGATATCGGATATATCGATAGTCCCGGTTATATCGATACTATTTCTATGCACGCACGGAGAAAATTACATGCAAACAGGGTCGGATATATCGATAGTCCCGGTTATATCGATATTTTTTCGGACTCCCTTGAATATCGATATAACGAGACTTTACTGTATTTGTATTGAGAGGCAGCGGGTTCAGTTGGGGTGCCATCAAACAGACAGGCTGACATGTTTTTACCTGCCAAAGCGCTCAACGGGGTAACCAAGTGTAGCTTGAACTGTGACACACACACACACACACACACACACACACACACACACACACACACACACACACACACACACACACACACACACACACACACACACACACACACACACACACACACACACACACACACACACACACACACACACACACACACACACACACACACACACACACACACACATCTTGGCCTCAGTCCCAGTGACTCATACGGTTCTGCTTCACCACTTTGTGAAGTTATTTTCCCTTCTCTGTGCCAATGTTAGTTTTATTTATTTATGTATTTATGTATTTATTTATTTATTTATTTATGTATTTATTAATTTTGTTGTTTAGTTATTTATTTTGTTGTTCAGTTATGTATTGTTTGTTTGTTGACTTTATCAATCTATGTGTCTATTTGTTTCCATATTTTTATTTTATTTTTTGGGTTATTTTTATGTATTTAATAATTATTTATTGACTTTATCCATCTATTTCAATCTATTTTTATTTCTTTTATTTATTATTATTTCATTGTATTTTATTATTTTATTTATTAATGTTATCAATCTATTTATTTTCGTATTTATTTTTATGTATTTTGTTTAGTTTTATTTTATAATTATTTTATTTACTTGCTTTATCCATCCATTTATTTCTGTGTTTATTTTAATTTCTGTCCTTTATTTTTATTATTTTATTTACTTGCGTTACACATCTATTTATTTCCGTATTTTTATATCTTTCATTTATTTTTATTTTATAATTATTTTATTGATTTGCTTTATCCATCCTTTTATTTCTGTATTTATTTTTATTACTTTCATTTATTATTATTATTTTATCTAATTACATTGTCCATCTATTTATTTCCATATTTATTTTTATTCCTTTCATTTATTTTTCGTTAATAATTATTTTATTTGATTTCTTTATCCATCTGTTTATTTCTGTATTTATTTTTATTTATTTTATTTTATTTATTTACTTCATCCATCTATTTATTTCCATATTTATTTTTATTTCTTTCATTTATTATTGTATTTTTGTTATTTTATTTTATAATTATTTCTTTACTATATCCATCTATTTATTTCCATATTTCGTTTTATTTCTTTTTTGTTTTATTTATTGTTTTATTTTATTGTATAATTATTTTATTTTTTCACTTTAACCATCTCTTTATTTCTGTATTTGTTTTTATTTCTTATTATTCTTTTATTGTATTTATTTTTTTTTAATTTTATTTTATTTAATAACTTATTTATTTACTATAAATCTATGTATGATGTATTTGTTTCAATATATTTTTTTATTTCTTTCATTCATTATTATTTTATTTTATAATTATTTGATTTTATTTTATTGTACTTTATTGTACTTTATTTTATTGTATCCAAACAAGCAATGACAGCCCAACCAATTTTGCTGTTATTTTAAATGAAGAGCGCAAATGCATGGATTTCATTTTCACTTGTGTTGGCCAAATGACCTTTTCTTTTCCCCTGCAGTGAAATCCTTCATAACCCGTCTTTTGCGCCACCTACAGGTACTACCTGAAAAACAACATGGACACAGAGACATTATGTTCCGACGAGGACGCCCAGGATCTACTTCGCGAGAGTCACATCTCCCTTCTCCAACTCAGCACCATGGAGGTGGCCGCCCAACTCTCCATGCGTGACTTTGAACTCTTCAGGAACATCGAATCCACCGAGTACGTGGACGACCTCTTCAAACTGGACTCTGCGGGGTCGGGCGGCGGCCATCTTAAGCGCTTTGAGGAAGTCATCAACCAGGAGACCTTCTGGGTGGCTACCGAGATCCTGAAGGAACCCAACACCCTCAAGAGGATGAAGACCGTCAAGCACTTTGTCAAAATCGCCTTGCACTGCCAAGAGTGCAAGAACTTCAACTCCATGTTCGCCATTATAAGGTAGGAAGTGACTGACGGACGGACGGACGGACGGAGAACTATCTAGAACATCACCCTCAACCATTTCTCTCCCATTTTAGCGGTTTGAACTTAGCGCCGGTGGCTCGCCTGCGCAGCTCGTGGGAGAAGCTACCTAGCAAGTACGAGAAACTTTTCGGCGACCTGCAGGACGTTTTTGACCCTTCGCGCAACATGGCCAAGTACCGCAACGTCCTTAGCGGACAGAGCATGCAGCCGCCCGTCATCCCGCTCTTCCCGTGGTCAAGAAGGACCTGACGTTCCTCCATGAAGGTGCGCTTGTTTGGTCGGTTTCAAATATGTCAAATATGCAAGCTAGCTAATACTTGGCTAATAGTTATATAGCTACCTAAATACATACATCTATTTGCTATCTCTTAGCTATCTAACTAGCTAGCTATCTAGCTATCTATTAGTCTTCTATTAGCGAGCTAGCTAACTTGATCTATTTGAGTTATTCCCGGTTGAACGGGTTCAACGTTGCCGGCTACCTAGCTAGCTATCTATTTGCTATAGATTAGCTGTCTAAGTAGCTAGTTAGCTATATATTATTTATCTATTGGCTAACTAGGTAACTTGATCTATTTGAGTTATTCCCGGTTGAACGGGGTCACCGTTGCTGGCTACCTAGCTAGCTATCTATTTGCTATGGATTAGCCGTCTAACTAGCTAGCTAGCTAGCTATTAATTATCTATTAGCTAACTAGGTAACTTGATCTATTTGAGTTATTCCCGGTTGAGTGAACGCTGGCGCGTGTGGCTGCCGCTGCACACCCACAGAAAAACGGATCCTGTGACTGTAAAGTGACCTTGAGAGTTTTGAAAGGCGTTTGTAAATGAAATTTATTATTATTATTATTATTTATTATTATTATAAATAAATATAAATATATAAAACAATGCTGTATAGTCAGACAGTCCCTGCTTCATCATATTTTATCATTTCTACCTATTTGCTATCGATTAGATATCTATCTAGCTATCTATTAGCTATCTAGCTAGCTATCAATTATCTATTAGTTAGCTAGCTGACTTTCTATATATTTGAATGAACGCTGGCTCGTGTTGCTACCGATTAGCTATCTAGTTATCTATCTATCTATTTGCTATATATTACCTATCTAGCGATTAGTTATCTATTAGCTAGCTAGCTAACTTTCTGTCTATTTGTGTTATTCCTGCTTGAGTGAACACTGGCGCATATGGCTGCCGCTGCTCACCCACAGAAAAACTTAATCCTGTGACTGTAAAGTGACCTTGAGAGTTTTGAAAGGCGCTTATCAATGAAATGTATTATTATTATTATTATTATTATTATTTTTATTATTATTATTATTATTATTATTATTATTATTATTATTATTATTATAAAAAATCAATACCACGTCCCACTTTTGTGTCCCACCAGGCAACGACTCGCTGGTGGACGGCCTGGTGAACTTCGAGAAGCTGCGGATGATCGCCAAGGAGATCCGACACGTGGTCCGGATGACGTCGGCCAACATGGACCCCGCCCTGATGTTTCGACAACGGTCAGCCATTTTTGTTCTATCATGTCGGATTTGGGGTGCATTTCTTAATGCACATATTGATCACGCCCCAAGCCCCGCCCCTTCCTGCCCCCCTCCCAATTCATCCACTACTTGTCACACAATCACAGCATGTGCGGGTCTGCCGTGGACAAGCGTCACTGCCCCCTACAGATCCTCTTGGTGTACTACAAGAGAGGAATGGACATGTCGGCAAAAGTATTGGGATGCTTAGCTCACCACTTTACTTGTTTTCTCATCATAAAGTATCCCAATACTTTTGTCCATGTATTTTGGCAGGCATGGGCAAATGACCGTATTTTCTGGAATATCTGGTGCACCTTCAACGAATTATTAAGAAAATACATTTTCCATACATAAGGTGCACCGCATTATAAGGGGCACCTTCAACGAATGACATATTTAAAAACATTTTCCATACATAAGGCGCACCGCATTATAAAAGGCACCTATGAATGACATATATAGAAAAAACTTTTCCATACATAAGGTGCACCGCATTATATCGTGCACCTTCAACAAATGACATATTTAGAAAAAAAAAATTCTATACATAAGGTGCACCGCATTATAAGGGGCGCCTTCAATGAATGACATTTAAAAACATTTTCCATACATAAGGCGCACCGCATTATAAGGAGCATGGTCAGCTTTTGAAAAAAAAATATTTTAGGTGCAAAAAATACGGTATTTACATGATTAATAATCTTATAATAATTGTTGCATTTATTTAAACTTTTTTTTTTTGTAGATTTAATCCATTCATTCGTTTTCAAAGTGCCTGCAAGAGTTACGAGTAAATTAAAATGCATTTAGCTGGGGTCATTTTATTTTTCAAAATTAATCTAATTGAATAATTACAATAAAAATAAACCTTTTTGCATATTTTATGCACTCATTTGACAATAGTCAAGCATGATTTTTGTTAAAAATAATTAGCTTTATAACTAGCCCTATGTCCATTTAAAATATCAAATATGAGCCTGGCGCACCCAACATTTGCCCACACCTGTTCTGTGGTTTCATTCCACCATATTTGTTTTTTTTTTCCCACCTCCATTCCATCACCAAACCCTTCCGGACGAAAAAAAAAAAAAAAACACACCTTTTGTCCTCACCCTTCAATCTCCACGCCTCTCGCTTGCAGGAAGAAGAGGTGGAAGAGTTTAGGGTAAGTTTTTGTCCCACATCCCCCCCCCCTGCGCCCGCCACCATTTTGTTGCATCGGCATCCCCCCCCTCATTCCCCCCCCCCCAAAAAAAAGCATGCAAATAAACTGCCTTGCGTGTACGTTTTTCCCCCGTGCTTGTGCATTTATTAACATTGACAACCATGGCGCCAATCATTGTTTGTCTTGAGTCCTATCGTAGCTTCGAATGCTAACAGGCTAAAAAAGAAAAAAAGAAAAACGACACCCTGGGAGCTACTATGTGGACTCTGTATCCCATAATATTACCCGTATCCAATGGTCACCAACACCCCCTAACTCCCTCCCACCCCTGTGAACGCCCCCCCCCCCCCCCCCACTCCTGACGTATATAGCATGGCGCGGTTAGCTGCATGGATTTGTTATGCTACTGTCCGATGAATATTGACAAAGATGACAAACGGTCTTTTTATTGTATGAGGGGGGCATACGCAGCATAAGGAGAGATTTTGTGTGTTATTATTATTATTTATTTTTTCAAACAATTGTTGTATGTATATAGTCTTCCATTTTGAATTATTTCCAATTTTTCATTTTATTTTAACTCATTTACTGCCGTTCCCCAATGTATTTATTTGTTTGTTTATTTTGTATGTGTCTATTCAGTTGTCTGTTTATTTGTCTATGCATTTATTTATATAGTCATTTGGTCATTTATGTCTTCATGCATTCATTCATTTATTTATCTGCTTATTTATTTATTTATCGGTTTATTTTATTTTTAAATTATTTATGTATTTATCTCTTCATGTATTGTATTTTTTTATGAAATATTTATTTATTTAGTTATTTATTTATTTCAGAGAGCTTCCACGAGGGGGCAGCATTTGGTCATTTATATATTCATTTATTTATCGGTTTATTTTATTTTTCATTTATTTATTTATTTACCTGTTTATTTATTTTGTAAAACATATTTATTAATTTATTTATCTGTTTATTTTATTTTGTAAATTATTTATTTATGTATTTATTTATTTATTTATTTATTTATTTCACACCGTTTTTCCTCTTCCACGAGGAGGCAGCATTTGGTCATTTATATATTCATTTATTTATCGGTTTATTTTATTTTTCATTTATTTATTTATTTACCTCTTTATTTATTTTGTAAAACATATTTATTAATTTATTTATCTGTTTATTTTATTTTGTAAATTATTTATTTATTTATGTATTTATTTATTTATTTATTTCACACCGTTTTTCCTCTTCCACGAGGGGGTAGCATTTGGTCATTTATATATTCATTTATTTATCGGTTTATTTTATTTTTCATTTATTTATTTATTTACCTGTTTATTTATTTTGTAAAACATATTTATTAATTTATTTATCTGTTTATTTTATTTTGTAAATTATTTATTTATTTATTTATTTATTTATTTCACACCGTTTTTCCTCTTCCACGAGGGGGCAGCATTTGGTCATTTATATATTCATTTATTTATCGGTTTATTTTATGTTTCATTTATTTATTTATTTACCTGTTTATTTATTTTGTAAAACATATTTATTAATTTATTTATCTGTTTATTTTATTTTGCAAATTATTTATTTATTTATGTATTTATTTATTTATTTCACACCGTTTTTCCTCTTCCACGAGGGGGCAGCATTTGGTCATTTATATATTCATTTATTTATCGGTTTATTTTATTTTTCATTTATTTATTTATTTACCTGTTTATTTATTTTGTAAAACATATTTATTAATTTATTTATCTGTTTATTTTATTTTGCAAATTATTTATTTATTTATGTATTTATTTATTTATTTCACACCGTTTTTCCTCTTCCACGAGGGGGCAGCATTTGGTCATTTATATATTCATTTATTTATCGGTTTATTTTATTTTTCATTTATTTATTTATTTACCTGTTTATTTATTTTGTAAAACATATTTATTAATTTATTTATCTGTTTATTTTATTTTGCAAATTATTTATTTATTTATGTATTTATTTATTTATTTCACACCGTTTTTCCTCTTCCACGAGGGGGCAGCATTTGGTCATTTATATATTCATTTATTTATCGGTTTATTTTATTTTTCATTTATTTATTTATTTACCTGTTTATTTATTTTGTAAAACATATTTATTAATTTATTTATCTGTTTATTTTATTTTGTAAATTATTTATTTATGTATTTATTTATTTATTTCACACCGTTTTTCCTCTTCCACGAGGGGGTAGCATTTGGTCATTTATATATTTCTTTATTTATTTATGTATTCATTCGTTCATTCATTCATTCATTCATCAGCTTATTTATCTGTTTATTTTCTTTTTAAATTATTTATTTATCTATTTATTTCCTTTCTTTAAATTAAATATTTATTTATGTATTTGTTTGTTTATTCATTTATTTATTTCGGGCAGTTTTTCCTCTTCCACGAGGGGGCAGCATTTGCCTCTTGTCCACTTGAGCGCTGTTTAAGCGCTATATAAATCAATATGTTTGTATTGCATTATATTTTGGACAGCCGCCCCCATTTCAAGCTTAGATAACTCCAGACCCGTATAACTTAGGAATTAACCATTTTATTTCAGATGATAGAGGATAGTGTAAACTGAAATTAATGTTTATCTAGTCCTAAAACTCAATATACTGTGCGTCCTGGAATTCAAGTGACAATGACAAAAACCCTGGCACTGGAGTGGACACATTTGTGTTTGGCAGTGAATGAGTTAACTGGCTAGAGTTGGTACACGAGAAAATAAAGAATGTTTCGAAATAACTCCGCAGGTCCCTGAGTCAAGGCAGCACCAACTCCACCATGCTGGACGTACAGGGCGGCGGGCACAAAAAGCGAGTACGCCGCAGTTCCCTGCTCAATGCCAAGAAACTGTACGAGGATGCTCAGATGGCCCGCAAGGTCAAGCAGTACTTGTCCAACCTGACGGTAGAAACGGACGAGGACAAACACCAGGCCATGTCGCTACAGTGCGAGGCCGCCTACACCACCAGTAAGTGCTCCACAAAAAAAAAATATTTCCCACAATCCATCTGGCTCCAACTGACCATACGCCGCTGTCCATTTTGTAGTTTCGAAAAACCTAAGCGACCGGCGGTCCAACAAGTCGGACATGTCGCCTGTGTCGCTGCGGTCGGCGTTGCCGTCGGCGAAGACCCAAAACCGGGTGTCGCAGGTGCTTCAGGTGCAGGTTCCGCTCAACCCGCTACGCAAGAAAAGCACCGCCAAGGACGTGGGCCCGCCCAGTGAGTACTCGGATCACTTTAAAATGTTCATAATAATAATAATAATAATAATAATAATAATAATACTGCTAATACTACTACTAATACTACTAATACTTATACTACCGATACTAATACTAATACTCCTAATACTAATACTAATACTACTAATACTACTACTACTTATACTACCGATACTAATACTACCAATACTAATACTACTAATACTAATACACATACACATATACATAATCATACTCATACTCATACTTGTACTCGTACTCATACTAGTACTCATACTAATACTAATACTAATACTCATACTAATACTCATACTACTACTACTTATACTACCGATACTAATACTAATACTACCAATACTAATACTAATACTACTCATACTTATACTTATACACATACACATACTCATACTCATACTCGTACTCGTACTCGTACTCATACTAACACTAATACTACAACTGCAGCTGCAACTACTACTACTAATACTAATACTACTACTAATACTACTACTAATACTACTGCTAATACTACTACTACTACTAATACTACTACTAATGCTACCACTAATACTACTACTAATACTACTACTACTAATACTACTACTACTACGACTACTACTACAACTACTAGTACTACTACTAATAAATTTCATTTCTAAGTGACTTTCAAAACTCTCAAGGTCACTTTACAGTCACAGGATCAGTTTTTCTATTGGCTATCTAGCTATATATTAGCTATTAGCTAGCTAGCTTTCTATCTATTTGAGTTATTCCGGGTTGAGTGAACGCTGGCGCATGTGGCTGCCGCTGCTCACCCACAGAAAAAAAAAAACCTGTATCCTGTGACTGTAAACTGACCTTGAGAGTTTTGAAAGGCGCTTAGAAATCATATGTATTACTATTATTATTATTATTATTATAAAAAATATGTTGATTAGGCACTGAAGATGCTAGCTAATGTTACTGTGTAGTGTTAGCCTGGCTGGTGACTTAACATTTGTTGGAAAAAAACGTGTTCATTCATGAGTCTGTTTGCGCTAAAGAATCCAGTTAGCCTGTTAGCTTCAGCTGTATAAAGTGCTTAGAATGCTAACTAAACATTAGCTCAGAGTTTTCACATGCACCAGCGTTCACTCAACCCGGAATAACTCAAATAGATCGAAAGTAAGCTAGCTAGGTAATAGATAACTAATAAATAGCTAGCTAGCTACTTAGATAGACAAGAGATAGCAAATAGACAGCTAGCTAGGTAGCCAGCTAGCTAGCAATAAAGGACCAAAGGACTACAATTCTGCCGGTTTCCTCTGTTCCAGACTTGAACTCCCCTCAGGTGGTCAAGAAGCCCCCCGCCAGTTCAGCAGACGAATGGAGCACCAAGAGGACCTCGGACGACACCGTGTCCACCATCTCGTCCCTTCACTCCAGCCCCACGGTGTCGCCACAAGGCTCTCCGCGTAAAGGCCCCTCGGCCAAAGCCCAGACCTGCTCCAGCCAGATGAACCTGTCCGGCTCGTCGTCGTCATTAACTAGCGAAGCCAGCACCAAAGCCAGCACCGTTAGCCTGCGCAGCTACGGCATAGGTACGTACGCACGGCAGTCTCATCCAACCCAATTATGAAAGCGTCCTTTTCACCAGTGGGTCAGGGATGTCATGGTGAAATGTGCGTGTCGGCTACGAGCTAAATGTTGAAAGCAAACACGGAGCTGTAGCATTCATTGACAAAATAAGACTGTCTCACATCTCCTGTCCCACGTACTGTAAATCCGCTTCAATTCCAAGCCGCGGCCGTTCCACGGCGCCCTGCGTTGATGCTCCTTTCTTCTCATGGAATTTCACAAATTTGATTTAATAATAATAATACATTGCGTTTTTTAAGCGCCTTTGGAAACTCTCAAGGTCACTTTACAGTCAGTGTGGGTGAGCAGCGGCAGTCACGCGCGCAAGCGTTCACTCAACACGGAAGTACTTAAATAGATAGGTAGCTCGCAAGCTAGCCAGTCAGCTAATAGATAGACAGCTAACTCGCGACATATCCACATAGCCAACAGATAGCCAGCTAACTAGCTAGATATCTATATAACTTATAGATAGCCAGCTAACTAGCTAGATAGCTATCTAGCTAATCGTCAATAATAATAATACGTTTGATTTGTAAATGCCTTTCAAAACTCTCAAAGACACTTTATAGTCACAGGATCAGTTTTTTTCTGTGCGTGAGCAGCGGCAGCCACACGCGCTGGCGTTCACTCAACCCGAAAGTCACTCAAATAGATAGAAAGCTAGCTAGTTTGCTAATAGATACAGTAATAATAATAATATATTTGATTTCAAAGCGCCTTTCAAATTAGCTCGACAGCTATAGTGCTAATAGTTACCCAGCCAACGAGCTAGATAGCTATATCGCTAATAGATAGCCAGGGATAGATTAGCCAGCTTTTGCGGGCCAAATAAAAAGATGTGATGGGCCAAATTTGGCCCCTGGACCTCGACTTTGACACCAGTGCTCCGTTTCTGTATCATACTTCCATTTTGCGTTTCAAAATAAACTTGGTCTCTCCTGTTCAGGTTACGCGCTACTCCCCCCGAGCAAAACGGACAACCTGTCCGACTCCAGCCACAGCGAGATCTCGTCTCGCTCCAGCATTTGCTCCGTGGACTCTGTCCCCGCTCCGGGTCTGGAGGAACGGTGCAACAGCGTCGGTGCCAGGACCTCCGCCGCGTCTGCCACCGCTGGCCCCAACGTACCGGCCGGCGTTCCCACGCCTGAAAGCTCGGCGGCTACGCACTTGAACGTGGACTACAGCCAGCCCAGCACCAGGTAAGACCAGTTCCCGTTGTCGGACGCCAAAGCATCCGCTAAATACAGTGATACCTCGGTTTACGTCATTTTACTTGTTTCAACTTTTCAACTTGTACTTGTTTCAACTTTGATAGTTCAAAGGCAGTGTGTAGACTGCAAGGTTAAAATTCCCATCAATCAGGCTCCACAAATAACCCGCACAAGCCATCTGTAGCCAGCTAAACAGAATACAATTGATGAGGAACTAGGTAAAATTATCGCAGAGAAAGCACCTACAAGGGATCATTCCTCAAGATAGTGAAAGAAGAAGGCTACGTTCCTCATCAAGTGTTTAATGCTGATGCTCCATTCCATCAAGCCATCAACGACCATCACAAAGGTCAATAAAATGACTTTATTATACAGTACAGTTTATTTCTTTAATTATAATACCATAGCACATTTATTATACATAGAATAAGGTATATTTTGTGTAGTTTTAACGCTTAGAAAATTAGAAAATGATGTTTTATGGGGACCTGGGAATGGATTATTCTCATTTTAATGGTTTCCTATGGGAACTTATTTTTTGGGATACACACCAATATATCACTGTAATTCCACTATCTCCTCCATGCGATGCAGCTCTTCTGCGGCGGCCGCGTTTTCATCTCGGTGCTACCCCACACGAGTCTCCACCGTCACGTCGTCCATCTCCACCGAGGAGCTAACACCCGACCTAGCCTCTTTGGACTCTGTAGCTGACAGCGGACGCGGCAGCTGGACCTCATGCTCCTCGAACTCTCACGACTCTTTCCAAAGCTTACCCGCTTCCTCCTGCCGCCCGTGGGACCACGGCGTCCACGGGCACCCGTTAGCGTTAGCTCATCGGCTAGCCGGCGCCACCATTGCGGAGTCAGACGCCGCCCACGACTCGGAGCTAGCCAAGCAGTCACGGCAGAGCTGGGCGTCGTCCGGCTCCTTGTCGGATACTTATGAGGGGAATTACGGCACCGTGAAACGAAGGAACGCCGCCGAGCAACAGCAGATGCCGCCCGGTTACGGTTCGTCGGCCTCGCCGACCAATGACGAGGGAGTGCAGAGTACAGACCCCGCCTACAAAACGGTGACATCCAGCACGGAGAAGGGGCTCATAGGTGAGGACCTAGCTGGAGGCTAAAAGACGCTAACTGAAATTTAGCTCCTCCTTTATCGCTAGCACCCGGGGTAAAAATATGTTTCGTTAGCACTGAAGTTGCTAGCTAATGTTACTGTGTAGTGTTAGCATGACTGCTGACTTAATATTTGTTGGAAAAATGTGTTCATTTATGAGTCTGTTTGCGCTAAAGACACGTGTTAGCCTGTTAGCTTCAGCTGTATAAATAATAATATAATAATAGCGCCTTTCAAAACCACTCAACTCAGAAGTAGCTCAAATAGATAGCAAGCTGACTTGCTAGCAAATATATAGCTAATAGCTAGTGAATAAATAGCTAATCGCTAGTGAATAGATAGCAAATATACAGCTAATAGCTAGCGAATAGATAGCTAATACCTAGCGAATAGATAGCTACAAGTGCTCAGGATGCTTACTGAGCATGAGTTTATAGTGATGTAAGACACGTGTTAGCCTGTTAGCTTCAGCTACTTCTGTTAGCTTCAATAATATAATAATAATACATTTCATTTATAAGCGCCTTTCAAAACCACTCAACTCAGAAGTAACTCGAATAGATAGCAAGCTGGCTTGCTAGCAAATAGATAGCTAATAGCGATGAATAAATAGCTAATAGTTAGCGAATAGATAGCTATTAGCTAGCAAATAGATGGCCATTAGTTAGTGAATAGCTAGCAATAGCTAGCAAATAGATAGATAATACCTAGCGAATATATAGCTAATAGCTAGCGAATAGATAGCTACAAGTACTCAGGATGCTTACTGAGCATGTGTTTCTAGTGATGTAAGAGATGTAAGGTTAGGTTGTTTTTAAAAAAAAACAAGTATTTGTGTTAGTTATTAGTGCTAAAAATTTTAAGAGAATATTTTTAGCGAGGTTAGCTAGTTTTAAAAATGCATTCGTTAGCGGAAGGTGCTAACGAAACATATGCGCTTTGTTTTAAAGAGGCAGCGCAGGTAGTAACTATAATAATGATAATAGATTTCATTTATAAGCGCCTTCCAAAACTCTCAAGGTCACTTTACAGTCACAGGATAAGTTTTTCTGTGGGTGAGCAGCGGCAGCCACACGCGCCAGCGTTCACTCAACCCGGACGTAACTCAAATAGATAGAAATCTAGCTATATAGCAAATACATAGCTAGTTAGATATCCAGGTAGATGGATAGCAAATAGCTAGCTAGCGAGAAGCCAGCTAGATAGCTGGATAGCTAGCTAAATCTTCTTTTCCTTTTTGACCGAAAAAAATCAACCATGTACAGTACTGTAATTTTTACATGTGAGCTGCCATCCTTCATCTCACTGCTTCTCGTCATGTTTTGCTTCATGGTGTTTTTTCCCCAGTCGTCACCACCATTTAATTTCTCCACGGTTTCCTTTTTTTGCCCCCACTTCACTCCTTTCCCTCTTTCTTTGTGTGTTTTTTTTGTTGTTGTTCCTCCTCCATCGCCTCCATCCAGTTTACTGCATCACCTCCGCCGCCAAGGATGAGCGTTACCGAGCTCCCCCTCCAACCCCTCCAGGCTATCAGGGTCTGGCTCTGAGTGACATCAAAGATGGCGGCCCCGTGGCGGCGGCGGCGGCGGTGGGATCGGGACCCGCCATGAGGCCCCCCCACCTCAAACCGCCTGACTATAGCGTAGCCATGCAAAGGAGTAAACTACTGCAAAGTCCCGGAGCCGTCGGGAGTTTGGCGGAGGCCCGCAGGCTCGCCGGAAGTCGCCTGGGAACGCGTGACTTGAATGACAGCGAGGACGGTATGTGATTGGTCCTTTTCAAAATGTCCCCCAAAAAAATCTTTAGTGATACCTCGGTTTATGAACCCCTCGAAGTTTTCAGTTTACGAATGTTAAATTTATGAAAATTTTACCTTGGCATACGAACTTTTTTGGGGATACACACGGAGTGCCCACAGTGTCTTCAATTAAAGCCACGTGATTGGTCAAGAACGCAGCAGTCAGGGGAGGTGGTTTAAACATTAAAGAGACGGGCAGACGACAGATAATGACAAAATGGATAGAAAACAGTGAAATTTGGACTTGTTTCAACTTTGATAGTTCAAAGGCAGAGTGTAGACTGCAAGGTTAAAATATCCCATCAATCAGGCTCCACAAATAACCCGCACAAGACATCTGTACACTTCATGCAAAAAGCGATCGACCCATTTAAACAGAACACAATTGATGAGGAACCTCATCAAGTGTCTAATGCTGATCAAACAGGCCACTCCTTTCCATCAAGCAATCAACGACCATCACAAAGGTCAATAAAACGACTATTATACAGTACAGTTTATTTCTTTAATTATAATACCATAGCACATTTATTATACATAAAATAAGGTATATTTTGTGTTATTTTAAGGCTTAGAAAATTAGAAAAGTATGTTTTATGGGGACTTGGGAACAGATTATTCTCATTTTAATGGTTTTCTATGGGAAATTATTTTTTGGGATACACACTTTTCACCTTACACACTCTGTCTGGAAACCAATTAAGTTCGTAAGCCAAGGTATCACTGTATATATCCAATGTGACCTCATCTTTTGTTGTTTTCACTCTATTGCAGACGAACAAGTTTCCACCGTATAGACAAGTTGATCGCCTGGTACAATTTTGACCAACCCCCTTGGAACACGTGCCCGCTTGACGAAAAAGTTTTGACCTTACAGGGAAAAAAAAATAGTTTGAATTTTGCACTTCGAAACTAGTTTTTGTTTTTTGACTTGGGACAAAATGGCCGACAGAAGTGTCCCAGAATCCCATGCGGAACTTGTGTCATGTTTATTTTTTTTTTTCATCTACCCTCCTAGAAACTCATGCCTGCTTCACTTGAAAAGAAACTTTTTAAAGGACTTCAGACCAGGAAAAGAAAAAAATCTATATACTTTTATCCTTTTTTTTTTTTAGCTTTTATTAGTATTCTTTTTTTCTCTCACCATTTTAACTTTGCACCACATTTTTTCTCGGGACAAAATGGCGGAAGGAATACAGCTTGTCGAGCACTTATCCTGTTCTTGGTGGAAACAAAATGGCCGCCTCCTGAAGCTTCGTTTACAGTGTTGATTGGATGAGACTGCTAGCCCCGCCCCTTTTCTATTTAAATGGCTGTCAAACAGGAAGTGCATCTCCATTCCCGTCGTATACAAAAGCGATTGGTCTTCCCAATAGCCGCCAATTTAGCATTTTTTTTCGAAAGACTTGAAATGCTAAAATTATTAGCAAATGTATAAATACATGAATGGAAATGTGTACATATATATATTATTTTTGTCCTTTTTTTGCCGTAAATTAATGATGATGTATAGATGACATACTGTGGAATATTTTTGAATATTTTTTACATTTTTTTTTCTGGCTCCTCGCTTGTGCTTCTCATAGTTATGTAGATGCTGCTCATGTGTGTGTGCGCTTAAAGGACAACCGACACCACCGGACAAGTCCATAATTTGTAAAATCACTTCAAATCACTTCTACTGAGCGCATTTTACAAAGATTCCACAGTATATAGCTATATTTTGAAGACTTTGTTTGGTCTGAAAACTTCGTGTTGATGGCGAAATTAGAAGGAAAACATATAAATAACGTGATGGTGAATGGTTGTGTGTTGCACCAAGACTACTACTTGATACTAGTTGACAGAAATTCCCAGAAGACAAATCAGCCCATTTCCAACAGAGCTTGGGCGCCATCTTGTGCATTTTCTGGGACGCTACATTGCAGTCCACATGCCTCAAAATGACTTCTTTAATCGATTGCAAACATTTATGCTTTCCTCTTCAGAACTATTTGAATCATATTCATAACTGGATGAGTAACAAGAAAGCATCTTCTCCCAATCTGAAGCCATTGTTTTGATTCTAGAGCAAGGCAAAGACGTCCTTGTGTGACGTCACGAACAAAGGGGCGGGACCTTCTGAAAATCGCCATTTCCGGGGTCAGTTTGAAGTAGTTTTGGGACACTTTAACTCATTTTTTTTATTGGTGTTTTGCATTTGACTAAAAATATAATACTACGTGTTTTGGGTATTTTAGATGCTATAAAACGTTTTTCTGATGTCAGTTAGGAAACAAAAAAAAATGGTGTCGGTTGTCCTTTTAAGTATGAATGGGAATTGATTTTGATTGCTTTATTTATCTCAGAAAATGTAACAAACGGTATGGACAAGTTGGGTTTCCTGGATGTGAGACCTCATTTAGTGTCTTCTGTGCCTGTGTGAGTTTGTGTTTATCTCCTGGCCCCATATGAGCACTCCTTGGCCCCTCATGGCCATTTTGTCACTTATTTTTGGAGCGCCTAGTTATGATTTTAACACTTCCATTGTTAATCGATGAGAAGGTTTCTTCATCTGTACTTCTTTGAAGGTATCGGACGTTTCGCTTCTTATCCAAGAGGCTTTGTCAGCGAACTAAAATTTGCTGGTAGTTTTGGCCCTATATATATATTTCCCTACCGTCCATACGTGGCGGTGCCAGACTCTGCTCTGATAGGTCCCTGCTCTCCGATTGGGGGGAGCAGAGGACTATTCCCTAGGTCCCTGCTCTCAGATTGGGAGGAGCAGAGGACTATTCCCTGCGGATACACTGATTACTTCTATTGTCCTGCCTGAGTATGGGTTCTACGACTGGTATGATTACCCCATTTGCACTGGTATGACCTCATCAACATAACTAAGCCTATGTTGCCTAGAAGTCTGTTGTAGGAATGATCCAAATTGAACCTCACCCCACCATGGCGATTTAGTGAAGGGTTTTGCTTTTTTTATGAAAATCGCTTCTTTTACTTCCCTTTTAACCGGCAAATTTTAGTTCACTGACGAAGCCTCTTGGATAAGAAACAAAACATCCGACACCTTCAAAGAGAAGTACAGATGACGGACGGGTGAAGAAACCTTCTCATCGATGGACCACTCCTGTACGACTGAGAGCTTTACACAGACGACTTCCATTGTTATTATAATTTTTTTTTTTTGCACAGCTCCACTCCTGACGTTGAAAACCACATGTCAGTATTAAACCTCCTCTAGTGTCAAGTTATTCTGAACAAAGTCACTTCCCCATTTTTCAAATTCTATTGAGTTTTACCATGCCTCCATTTTACCCTCCCCCACACACTCACTCCCGCTAAAACGCAATAACCGATGTGAATGAGAAGTGACGACGCACAATAAGCTGTAAAAGTGAACGTTGGCCGCACAAATTACGTCCCTTACGTGTGTGTACAAGTGGCATTCAGTCTCGTTGCTGTTTATTTTTTATTTTTTTTATGTCTTTTACAAAGACGACTCCATTTTGGCCTCGTACGCGTTGTATATGTCTATTTTTTACCAGTGGATTGTACATAGTTGGTCTATTTTTGTTTAACATGGTGTGTATATAGGATTTCGAACAAAGAAAGGACATTTTATTTCCTTTTAAGTCTACTGATAGGAATTTGGACAATGAATAAAATTCAAAAATGAAAAGTCATGTCTTCAGTTTTGTGTTTGAGAGTATAAAGTGAAAAAAAAAACCTCATCTTTGCGAGGTTGACAATTTGCCAGTCTGTATTGAATCACATTCGATTATTTAGGGCATGTGTATCTAAAATTTCATTCTTTTATCAGAGGAATTTACATTTATTTCTCAATGCAACTAAGATGGACTCCATTTTAGTTGTAAAATATCCTGTAAAGTGTCCTTGAGAGTTTTGAAAGGCGCTTATAAATGAAATGTATTATTATTATTATTATTATTATTTATTAGTAGTAGTAGTAGCATTTGTTTATAGTATTTAATGACATCACAATGGTACGACAGCCGTATCTTATTTTGAAAGGAAAAAAACAACCATTCGAATTAGATCGCCCAATGACAATGTAACGTGCATTTTTTTTGGAATGTTGCCGGAAATGAGCAACGCGTTTCCGGTTAGGGGAACCCCACGTTGTGAGCACGCAAATTTCACCCAAAGACGCTACACCCCCCCCCATTCCAACGCATGCTAACTAACCAGTTGCCCATCGCGCCGCTTTAAAACAAATATTTACAACATAAAAAGTTCCACCAGTGAGACATTAATTATCTCGGACTTGTATGTTATCTTAATGAACATAAACGCCAAGAATGTCGCTAGCTACGGTATTAATTAGCAGTTGGAATGTGCAGGTTGCACCCACAAAAATAAAAACGTCACAAGAAGCAACCGTGCTACACACCTCAGGTGAGTCATTTTGTCATCAAATTTAATAATTATAAATGCAAGAAATACAAGTTGCAGCAGTAACACATTTGTCGATACAACTCAGCTAATGCTAATTACGTTAGCAAAATGAATACAGTTGTCGATACAACTCAGTTCATGCTTGTCTAATTAGCACAAAATAAATAAAAAATAGAAATACTCGTCACACACCGTGACAGAAATGAAAAATAAAATGGAAATCGTTGTGTATGTGCAAACAAATACTTATTATGAATTTAAATAAGCAAAAAATAGGAAGGAAAATACGAATTTCTAATGTTCAGTACACAGGTGTCTTCATCCACTAATTGAAGTGGAAGCTCATTTTCTTTCCGTGACAAGGTCTCAATTTTGTATTTTTTTACGTGATTTATGTCTTCCATTGTCACATTTTGCTCTTTTAATCTTGACAGAGTGAAGGAGAACGTGCCAAATATGTTTTTGGACGCTTCCACGCGTCCTTGCTCCGTTTTTTTGAGACCACGCTTCAAGGACGCCTTGTTTTGAGGTGAGTACCGTTGCCATTTATCAATATTAGAATATTTGTGTGTATAATTAGCTCATATCTACTGTGTTTATCTTCTATTTTTGCATTTAAACGAGTTCTCAAATTGTCGCGTTTGTTTTTCAATTTTCTGCTGTACGATTCTAGTTAAAATGTGTCGTTTTTGGGTGTAATTCCTTACGTGACCACTTTGTGGCAGTGCTGCCTTACATTAGCCTTCAGTTTTATGGCCGACGTTTTATTTGTTATTATTTTTTTTATCCTGATATTATAGACTTTGTGAGAATGTTTATTCGTGTTGGTGTTTAAAGGACGTTGGGGATTTTCAACCCATTCGAAACTCGTTGTACTCATTGCCATTCACTCGTTGTAAAACCTCAATAAATCACACAAAGCAGGTCGTCACATTGTCATGTAAAGCGTTCTTAATGTTCATCTAGGTGTAAAAACAAGTTAAGTCTGGAACTTCCAGCGTACAATGTGTCTTAAATATTCTTCTTTGATACCAACAAGGGAGAATTTTCAACCGACTGACTGTTTTTTAAGTGGGAAATCTGTCTTTGGATTTTCTGAGACTGACTGGTGAGCAGGTTGAGAGCCATTTTACATAATGTCATGTTTCAGTGATACCTTGGCTTACGAACTTAATTGGTTCCCAAAAAGTATGTGTAAGGCCAAAAGTGTGTATTCCAAACATTAATTTCCCAGAGGAAACCACTAACAAGGGAATAATCCGTTCCCAGGTCCCCATAAAACATAATTTTCCACTAAATAAACCTTAAAGCTACACACAATATACCAAAAATAGTCATGTGTAAATTTGTGTGGAGTGATAAGTCGGCTTATGAACGTAATTGGTTCCCAGACAGTGTGTAAGGCGAAGTGTGTATCCCAAAAAATAATTTCCCTTAGGAAATCATTAAAATGAGAATAATCCGTTCCCATGTCCCAATAAAACATAATTTTCTAAATTTGTAAGCCTTAAATCTACACAAAATATACCTTATTTTATGTATAATAAATGTGCTATGGTATTGTACTTAAAGAAATAAACTTTACTATATAATGAAGTCGTTTTCTTTACTTATGTGATGGTCGTTGATGGCTTGATGTAATGGATAGCTTTTTGCATAAAGTGTCTCAAGGAGCTCATGGTACATCTTAGAAGTTGTGATATTGCAACAGCAACAGATGCAGGCAGACACACGAGAAACTTCTTTAATAGCTGGTTCCCTTGCTTGTCTTTTCATTTCAAATTGGACAGATGCCTTGTGCGGGTTATTTGTGGAGCCTGGTTGATGGGATATTTTAACCTTGCAGTCGACACTCTGCCTTTGAATGATCAATAAAGTTGAAACGAGTCCAAATTTCACCGTTTTCTCTCAATTTTCTCACCATTTCACTTTTGTTTTTTTTCACTTTTGTTTTTTTGTTTCAAGCTCTGTCGTCTCCCTTTTGTGTGTGTGTGTGTTTGTTTCTGTGTCTGTAACCCCTCCACCCGCTCGCGAATTTAACGTTTGTCAGGCAAAAAACTCGTTAGCTAAAGCGTTCGTAAGCCCAGGTTTCACTGTACTACTGTCTCATTAGCTTAGCGTAGCTTATTCATGCTCATTAGCTTAGGTGGTATCTTGCGGCGATGACCCTTTTTTTTTTCTTGCTAACAGCTGATATAAATTTCTCTTCTACAAATAAGTGTATTTAGCGCTTAGCCATAGCTTCAAAGCAAGCAAGCACGGTCGGATGCGTGATGGGCAGCTAAAGTACATGTCGACTCGTGTTAGCGGCGATGCTGTGTGTGCGTACGCGCTAGCTCTATGCGGACAGTATAAATTACTGCCATGATGGGATTTTTCATCGTGTCTTCCTGCTTTTGAGTATTTGCGCCTGGCGCTGTCGATAACGAGGTGTCACCTTGGCCTCCCGGCAAACCTGAAACGCAACAGAGAGCTTTTTTTTCTTCTTGCGGCGGGAAAGTATCAAGAGATGAATCTAAACTCTTTAAAAGAGAGTCTTTGCGATTACATCGGAATGTTCCGGGTGCTCGGATGATGATGATGATGATGATGTCACTCGAGGGAACGTGATTCTAAAATGTAATCGCTGACAGTCAAGCAGCCGAATCGGATCCAGTCAGGACATTTTTCCATGCCGGAATCAAAGCTGGTCAAATATTAGTTCCCCAGCTCCCGTTTCTCCCAAAGGATTGTGGGTAATTCAGCAGGTAATGAGCACTCTGCACACATCGCAGATGACTTCCGCTATCTCGGACGCGCAAGACACACTTATTAGCATGATTTGAGTCTCGACAAGCAGACAAAGAAGACCCCCCTGCATCCCCCCCAGACCGCCAACTTTGACTTTAACTCTAACTCATTCACTGCCATTCCCGAATGTATTCGGGATTTGGTTTTTCATGCGGGAGGTGCCGATAAAGCACAGGTCAGACCTCTGGCAATGTTTTTCCCTTCCGCGGCGGGGGGGAGGGCTATATAAATCAATATGTATGTATTGGATTGTAATTTGTACAGCTGCCCCCATTTCAAACTCAGATAACTCCGGACCCATATAACTTAGGAAGTAACTCATTTTTCTGATGAAAAAAAAGAGAGTGTCGGGTTTCTTACTCTGAATTGAATGTTTATATAGTCCGAAAAGGATGCGCTTGTGAATCGGTTCCCAAGAGTTGACTGGCTACCTAACTGGCTACCTAGCTAGCTATCTATTTGCCATCTATTAGCTATTTGGCTGGCTATGTGGCTATCTATTTGCCATCTATTAGCTATTTGGCTGGCTATCTCGCTCGCTATCTATTCGCTATCTAGCTAGCTAGTTATCTATTAAGTAGCTATTAGCTAGCTTTCGATTGTTTTGAGTGATTCCGGGTTGAGTGAACGCTAGCGCGTGTGGCTGCCGCTGCTCACCCACAGGAAAACTGATGCTGTGACTGTAAAGAGACCTTGAGAGTTTTAAAAGGTGCTTATAAATGAAATGTATTATTATTATTATTATTATTATTTGGTAATTTTGGCAATGGTCAGGAAAAAAAAATGTAAACGTCGCTCGCTAGCTCGTTCGCAGGCCGTATAAGCAGCGATCTGTGCGTGACCTCGCTGATGACAGACGTTAGCGACGGTGCAAATGCCGCAAATGCTCCAGGGTGTGTGAAGGGGGACGAAATTAATCCACGACCTTGAGGTAGAAATGTCGCGGGATCGGCGGGCCTGAGGCGAATTGCGCTAACCTGACAGTCTCGTTATAAATGGACGGTGGAGTTAACCCCTCCCCCTCTTTCCCCCCCTCCCGTTATTGAGGGGGAGGCCTCGATTAGAAACCCTGATTGGATCTCCCGTTTGTACCGAAAGGCCATTAAGAACGATCGTTTGCATCCGGGAGCCATTTTGCAAAATGTCTTTGGGTCCGTCGAACGTCAACGTCTTTATTTCACTTCAAACGAACACGAATGTGGTGTCGATCTCCCACAATTCGAGGCCCTCAAGAGATTTCACGCATAAATAGGGAACGATGGAAAATTTGGGTGTTCGCTATCGGGAAAGGGAATATCGGAAAAGCAGGAACGAAGCCTTTATTTGTTTCCCATTTGGTCTTTATGTGACACGATGGCACTATTAATAATAATAATGATAATGATAATAAATTTCATTTATAAGCGCATTTCAAAACTCTCAAGGTCACTTTACAGTCACAGGAATAATTTTTCTGTGGGTGAGCAGCGGCAGCCACACGCGCCAGCGGTTACTCAACCCGCAAGTAACTCAAATAGATGGAAAGCGAGCTAACTAGCTAATAGATAGCCAGCTATCTATACAGCCAGTCAGCTAAATAGCCACATAGCTCGCTAGCTAATAGGTAGCTAATAGATAGCCAGCTATCAATCCAGCCAGCCAGCTAAATAGCCATATTGCTAGCCAACTAATAGATAGCTAATAGATAGCCAGCTATCTATCCTGCCAGCTATCTATCCAGCCAGCCAGGTAATAGCCATAGAGATAGCTAGCAAATAGATAGCTAATAGATAGCCAGCTATCTATCTATCTATCCAGCCAGCCAGCTAAATAGCCATCTAGCTAGCCAACTAATATATAGCTAATAGATAGCCAGCTATCTATACAGCCAGTGCGCTAAATAGCCATCTAGCTAACCTACTAATAGATAGCTAATAGATAGCCAGCTATCTATCCTGCCAGCTATCTATCCAGCCAGCCAGGTAATAGCCATAGAGATAGCTAGAAAATAGATAGCTAATAGATAGCCAGCTATCTATCCAGCCAGCTAAATAGCCATACAGCTAGCTAGCTAATAGATAGCCAGTTATATATATCCAGCCAGCCAGCTAAATAGCCATACAGCTAGCTAGCTAATAGATAGCCAGCCATCTATCCAGCCAGCCAAATAGCCACATAGCTAAGGGCTATGTCGCACAGAGGGAGGATTTTGGAAGGCTTTTGATGATCCACGTTGGCAACTCTCGGGTAACCGAGGTATGAAACTTCACTGCTTACTGGAACATTAGCTTAGCTTTGAAATTGAAGCAAAAAAAAACACATAATTAATCATCAAATCAAGTCAACCAGCCTGGGGGGGGGCATCTTGGGGAAGTATTGTAAAGTAACAAATCGCCCAATGGGGGCGACTTGAGGTCAAGTCTATACGGGCGAGTCACACGCTTGGCAAAGATTAGCAACGTCCCCTCATCTAACCCCTGTCTGTCCGTCCTAAATCGGCGACCGTCCACAAAAAAGGGACAGACGGATCAACAGATGGATTGACGTGACTCTAATGGCTAAGTTGACCTGACTTTCAATCCTCTTACTGGAAAAAAAAAAAACATAATAAATCATCAGCATCTGCGGCGCGGTTGACTCGCAGCATGCACAATCATTTTAGTTGTCTGGAAAATTGATATTTACCCCCCCCCCCCCCCCCTCCAACGTCCCACCCGTCACAATGCGGAGGGATTATTAATAACAAAAGAAATGCCAAGGCGCTCACAGTATTCAGGCCATATTCTGTCACTTTTTTGTTTTTTTTTTAAATCACGATTTAACTCATTCACTGCCAGACAATGTGCAAAAATGTGTTCACTCCAGTGCCAGGGTTTTTGTCATTTTCAATCATATTACAGGACTCACGGAATATTGAATTTTAGGACTACATAAACATTAAATTTGGCGTAAAAAAAAACTTTTGTTTCTCTTCTTTCATCATTAAAAAAAAGTTAATTTCTAAGTTATATGGGTCTGGAGTTATCTGAGGTTGAAATGGGGGCGGATGTCCAAAATAATAAACAATAAGGCGCTTATTAATAATAATAATAATAATAATAATAATAATTATTATTATTATTATTAATACAGTAAAGTCTCGTTATATCGATATCGGATATATCGATAGTCCCGGTTATATCGATACTATTTCTATGCACGCACTGAGAAAATTGCATGCAAACAGGGTCGGATATATCGATAGTCCTGGTTATATCGATATTTTTTCGGACTCCCTTGAATATCGATATAACGAGACTTTACTGTATTATTATTATTATTATTATTATTATTATTATTATTAATAGCATGTGTTATACCCAATCTCATTTCCACATTTCTTTCCCAAACAAAAGCCACACACTTCCAAAACAAAGATTTTTTGACTTTGGTTGTTCGAGATGAAACAAAAGACAAATACTTTTATTTTTTAAGCCCCCCGAACCCAAATCCCCCTTGAATGGTCTCAGGTTGATATCTCAAAATCTGTTGCAATTTCATGCATGGCGAAACTGTCTTTATTCGATATCTTTTTGTGCGTAAATCGGCTCCCCGCCGGCATCCGCGTCACAAAGGCAATACATTTCCGTACGCGCTGTACGAACGCGATAACAGAACTCCGTTCGCGCGCTAGATGTGACTTTTTGATTTCTTCTTCTTTTTTTTTTTTTTTGCCATCACGTCGAGTCCCTCTCAGCTTATCTCCGTGACGTTCTTCGATGCTTTCTTACTTTTTGGAGGAAAACGCTAGGGAGGATCTCAATTTTTTATGAAACTTTTCGCAAGGGCAGGAAGCGGAACTGTCGTACGCGGCTAACAACAAATGCTAGCGTTAGCTTTAGTGGCTGTTGTTGTTAGTTTAGGGTAGGCTAGCTAATAACTTCAAGTTGGTCTCGGAGCTCCGGTGAATGCTATTTCAGAAGCGGATGTAAAATTTTGAGCAAATAGAATTATTGTACTTATAATGTAGTGCGTCAAGTAATGGACTAGCTAGGCTAGGCTAGTCAATGAAACGTGGACGCTATATATAGTAGCTGCTATCATTTCTACGTTGGACGCTACATAAACTAATCCATCTTCTCAAATTAGCCTAGCATTCGAATCCGTCCTGAAATGACGCAGTGATACATTGTAGTGACGTAAGGGATTAGCTAGGCTAATTCAATGAAAAGCGAATGTCAAAATATTGTTAACGGATACAGTAGAAGCTAAATCAACTCATGTTTCTACATTAGCTAATGTAGCTTTTGAAATTAGCCTAGCTATCGAATACTTCTTGAAATGACGCAGCGGTACATTATAGTGACGTAAGGGACTAGCTAGGCTAAGTTAATTTAAAAAAAAAATCAAAATACTGTTAACAGATACAGTAGAAGCTAAACCAGCTGGTGTCGTTTCTATATTGGACACTACGTTAGCTAATGTAGCTTTTGAAATTAGCCTAGCTATCGAATACTTCTTGAAATGTCACAGCGGTACATTATAGTGGCGTAAGGGACTAGCTAGGCTAAGTTAATTAAAAAAAAATCTAAATACTGTTAACAGATACAGTAGAAGCTAAACCAGCTGGTGTCGTTTCTATATTGGACACTACGTTAGCTAATGTACCTTTTGAAATTAGCCTAGCTATCGAATACTTCTTGAAATGACGCAGCGATACATTATAGTGACGTAAGGGACTAGCTAGGCTAAGTTAATAAAAAAAAAATCAAAATACTATTAACAGATACAGTAGAAGCTAAACCAGCTGGTGTCGTTTCTATATTGGACACTACATTAGCTAATGTAGCTTTTGAAATTAGCCTAGCTATCGAATAGGTCCTGATATGCCGCAGTGGTACATCGTAGATACATAAAGGACTAGCTAGGCTAAGTCAATGATAAGTGAATGTCAAAATACTCGTTATGGATACAGTAGAAGCTAAAACAGCTGATATCATTTCTAAATTGGACACGACATAAGCTAATCTATCTTCTAAAATTAGCCTAGCTATGTAATCGGTCCTGTAATGCAAACAGCGGTATTTTGTCGTGGTGTAAGGGACTAGCTAGGCTACGTCAATGTCAAAATATTGTTCACAGATACTATAGAAGTTAAATCAGCCGATGTCATCTTTGGCTATCATCGCATTGGCGCCATTTAATTGGCGATCCTTGAAAATTATGTCATTTGGGCGGCGAGCGGGTCAACGTTAGCCAAAAATGCTAACTCCATACTAATGAAAAGCTTATCTTCCCTCCCCCACCTCACCCCACTTCATGAATTTTAATACAGACGGCCATGTTATATTTTTGGGTAGATACTGCACTGCCTTTGGGATGGGGATGGGGGGGGGGGGGGGGGGGGGGCGCCAGAGGGGAGGTTACCATCCCGAGATTCCCATTGCGAGCGCGCCGAGGAGCGCTTATTGTTTCCTATGAATACATCAGCCATGGGATAAGGGATAAAGCCCAAAGAAAATTGCTGGGCTAAAGAGGCTAAGTGAAAATGACATGCAGTATTTCCATATAACGCCCCCCCCCCCCCCCCAGAACTTACCAACTTGTTGCCTTTTGGGCATGTGGGCGGTGAAAACGGGGTGAGATAAAAAGGTTGCTAACCTTGATGGCGGGATCCTTCTTCTCCATTTGAGCAAATGTGAAATCTATGAATTATTCTCCGCGTTACCCCATTCTTCACTATTTATATTTTGATGTGATATGGAAACCCAAATAACAGACAAAAAAAAAAAAAATCCATTTGCGTGGGGGGGAAAATGGGTAAAATGCATGGGCGGGTTGGGGGGTGGTGGTGGAGGGGGGTGGGGTTTTAGTTTATTTGTCTTAGTCTCCTATTTTTATGTCTCAAAATATATATCACATTTATTCCAAATGAATAAAAAAAATTTATTTATTTATTTATTTATTTTTATCTATGTATTTGTTGATTTATTTATGTATTTTTATGTAGTTATGCATTTATCTATTTCTTTATTTTATGTATTTATTTACTTATTTATGTATTTTTATCTAGTTATGCATTTATCTATTTCTTTATTTTATGTATTTATTTACTTTTGTATTTATTGATTTATTTGTATCTATTTATCTATTCATTTATTTTTAGCTATGCGTACATGTATTTATCTATTTATGTATTTTTATCTATTTTTGTATTGATGTATTTATTCTTTGTATGTGTTTTTTTGTTTAATTAATTAATGTGTATTTTATCGATTTATGTATTTATATCTAGTTCTGCATTTATTTATCTCTTTATTTTATTTTATGTATGCGTAAGCTGTCAGTCGTACAGGAGTCGTCCATCGCTGAGAAGGTTTCTTCAGCGGTCTTTGTTACTTTTTATTTTATTTATTTATTTATTCATTGATGCATTTTTATGTATTTATTGATTTATTTTTATCTATTTATGTATTTATTTATTTACATATTTTTAATCTATGTGTATATTATGCATTTGTTTATTTTTTGTTTAATTGATTTTTTTTTTGTTTGTTTAATATATTTTTTGGTTGTTTAATGTATTTTTTTTGTTTGTTTAATTTAGTTAGTTAGCGAGTTGGTTAGTTGGTTAATTGGTCAGTTGGTTAGTTTGTTGGTTAGTTGGCTAGTTGGTTGGTTGGTTAGTTAGGTGGTCAGCTAGGTGGTTAGTTAGTCTGTTATTAAGTTGATCGGTTAGTTAGTTGGTTGGTTATTTGGTTAGTTGGTTAGTTGTTTGGTTGGTTAGTTATGAAATGGCCCGACACATCGTCCCTTTTGAAACCTCCGTCGTCACGCCAACGGGACAATGTCTTTTTTTCCCCCTGCTCTGAAAATTCCCAATTGGATCACTTGTTCCCAATTTCCTCTTCATTTCAGCTCAGGGCGGACACACACACACACACCCACACACACACACACACACACACACACACACACACACACACACACACACACACACACACACACACACACACACACACACGCACGTGCAAACATGGAGACACAAACACCTTCTGGGCCGCTCATCTGCGCTCAAATAAAACGGCAAACAGTTTGTTGACTTTGTTTTGACTCCTTCAATTTTTGCAATCATGACAGAAAAAAAAAGTTAGTACCGTTCACTGACCCCATCACATTTTGTTTTGGGGTGGTGGTCGCGGAGGGGGCTATTTCCTGCGCAAATAGTTGCCATATGCCAACCCAGAGGTGCAAAGACGCCATGCCCGTTAGATTACTTTCACCTCATCAGACGGCGCTCTCTTGGCAGAGTCCGACGGGATTTGCTCTCCGCGGGTTTGCGCCGTGGCGTGCGGACGCCAATTGTGTGTTGGCGGCGAAGCAAAAAGCTCGAAGGGGAAGGACATGGCGGTTGAGGAGACCAAATGGGACTTCAAAGTTGTTGTCGTATCCGACTTAAACTTTACTGTCAAAGTCAACGTCAAACAAAAGCTTTTGCCTCTGTTTAATCCAAAAAATTATATATACGTGTATATATACGTGTGTGTATGTATATATATATATAGATATATATATATATATATATATATATATATATATATATATATATATATATGTGTGTGTGTGTGTGTGTGTGTGTGTGTGTGTGTATATATGTATATATATATGTGTGTATATATATATATATGTGTATATATATATATATGTATATATATATATATATATATATATATATATATATATATATATATATATATATATATATATATATATATATATATATATATATGTGTATATATGTATGTGTGTGTATGTATGTATGTATATAATCTTAATAATCGTGTTGGTAATAATAATAATGATAGTCATAATAATAATAATAATAGTTACAATACTACTACTACTACTAATAATAATAATTAAAATTATAATAATAGTAGTAATAATAATAGTAATAATAATAATAGTAATAACAAAATAATAAAAATAGAAATAATTATAATCATAAAAAGAAACAATAATAATAAAAATAGAAACAATAATCATAATAATAATAATAAATACTACTACTCCTAATAATAGCATAATAGTTCTAATAGTTCTAATAATAGTTGTAATAATAGTTCTAATGATAGTTCTAATGATAATGCTAATGATAATACATTTAAATACATTTCGCGCTAACAAATATCATTTAGCAGCTAACGAACAGCATCGGTAACACATTTTGAACACAAATGGTGGAGCAACACCTGTACACAGACAGCAGCAATAATACTCGCAACAATACTCGTTTTACCTGATGGAATATATTTTCATAGTTGACCAACGTTAGTGCCTCCGAATGCCGAAGGTCACGTGACCTTTTTCCTCTCCGTTGCCATGGCGACTGACATATTTTTTTTTTTCCTCACCATGGTCTTGCGTACTCTGTAACGAAGGTCAGCATGGTGTAAAGATGATTGAAATGATTCCACATTTACACGTTTCATTTATTTTTCGTTCGGACGATCGGTCGAATAATGCGACCCGCCCGAAGGAGACCTTGATGGGAAATTTCCCATTCCTTCGGGGAACACAGTGGAAAAGTACCCGCGCTCATCACAAAATGATGGGGAGTCATCGGGGAAAGGGAGGACCGGGTGATTATTTCAACTCTCCGCTTGTTAGCGTGATGGCTTTTTAATCGTCGCTAATAGCATTGCGGCTAACGCCGACGGCCACCAGGGGAGTTTTGATCACCTCAACTCCCACCGGATATCCTCAATGTCGCTTTCGCTACTTTGATGGCTTTCATCTTAACCTTTTCCAAACAAACCAAAATGGCGTAGGCGCAAACTGCTGAATTGGCCGCTAAACGCGCGAATAAATGAAATGACGGGGCAAGGACAACCCACTTTCACACGCTAGCATAATATCATGAAAGTCAAGAAAGAAAAGCTTTTTTTTTTTTTTTTTTCCGACATCCCTTTTCACCCCCCACCTGGTGAAAGGGGCCCCCTGCTGGGACCTCGTGGCCCCCCCGTCTTGACGCTCCCCACTCGCATTACCGGCGCTGACTATCAACGGGAGGCCGGCATTGTGGGCGTCTCGCTGACTTGCCGCTACCCCGCTGCGTTGGCGTACGCTCGCAAACCCCCTCGAAAGTCAGGAACGCGGCGAGAGTGTCAAAGTCAAATGTTTGTTCTTCTTTGGGAGGTGAACGTTTTTTTTTTTTTTGGGGTGTAAAGCGATTTAGAAATCAGCCATTTTTTAAACTCATTTACAGCCATTCATGAATTTATTCGGGTTTTGTTTTTTACTAATCATAATAATACATTTTATTTCAAGCCCCTTTTCATGCTTTGGTGCCGATGAAGCGCTGGCCATGGCCTCTGGTATATTTTAGTTTTCCACAAGGAGGCAGAATTTCCCTTTAATTCCATGTTAGCGCTTTGTTCCAGCTTCAGCTGTTGTTAAAGCGCTATACAATTGCATTGTATTTTGGACAGACGCCCTCATTTCAAGCTCATATAACTCCGGACACATATAATTTAGGAATTAATGTTTTTTTTTTTTTCCTAATGCCAGCCGTTCTCCAGCCTAATCGTCCCCGAAGCCTCAGAAGTCATCTTAAGTCGTCGTCTCTCAGCGGCCATTTTGCATATCCTTTCAAGGAGCATATTTTGAATACGCTCAGAGACCGTGACATCATCTTGAGCACTGTAGCGAGATATTAGAAATCCATACACCTTCCCCCTAAACATGATGTATGACTCGCCTGACATCAAATTGACTAGCGCTTTGGTGCGTTTTCTCCGCGGCGATCAAGTACGGTTTGGGTCATCGGTGACAAAAAAAAGCCAATCAAGAATAATTTGCACCTTCAATACAGCGTGAAAGGTCGGAAGAGTGAGGATGATGGCCATGGTGGCGGCCATCTTGAAAGGGTATGGGGCCTTGAGGGGGGTGGGGGGGGGGGGGCGCAGGTGCTGGATGCTTCATCAAGCCCGATTTTCACCACCTGTCACAGCTTGGAGATGTTTCCTCACACGTGTCGTCAGGCGGATTTAACGCAATTACCCGCAGCAGCTGATGACTGGAAGTTTTCGAGGAAGTAGGCGGGGTTTGGGAGTTAGTTTCCAGATGTTGTTAGTGTCGCTTTTCAATTTGTGCTCGCTTATAATTTGAATAAAATATGTTGTGACGTTAGAAATGATCATCCGGTTGATATCATAAAATGAGGCGAGTATGAAACTCGAGGCTCTGGGGCAGGATTTGGCCCGCCGGGTCATTTTACGTGGCCCACAAAAGCTAATCATGTCTGTCAATTTGTTCGGATTTCGAATAACGTTGAGATTTAGCAATAGTTTACATTGGAACGATAATCGAACAAACTACAGGTAACATCCGACTTCCGTTCCAACCAAGTGGTTGTAAGTCAAAATGGTCGTATGTTGAATAGAGACTCGTAGGCTAAATGACTCGCAAACTCCCCCACCCCTGGTGCCATCACACGGTCGATTGCAGATACCCCCCCACCCTGGTTCTCATCGAAATCAGCCATTTCTGGATTTTTGAAGCTACTTGTTTAGCATTTTAGCTAACGTTTATGTATTTTTATTTTATGCTATTTGATTTTTTTTTTTTACAGTAAAACATACAAATACAGTTAACATCCGACTTACGACTGAGTTCCGTTCCGACCAAATGGTTCTAAGTCAAAATGGTCGTAAATTGAAATCCATTCAAAATGTTGAATAGAGACGCGAAGGCTAAATGACTCGCAAACTCCGCCCCCTCTGGTGCCATCACACGGTTGATTGCTGTGTGAGCGTGAGATGCTGGCTGGCCAAAATTGTCGTACACGTTGCCGGCCCGCTGGCGCGTTGCGGTACCAGGCGTAGAATTAATACAGTAAAGTCTCGTTATATCGATATCGGATATATCGATAGTCCCGGTTATATCGATATTTTTTCGGACTCCCTTGAATATCGATATAACGAGACTTTACTGTATGTTAAAAAATAGGGTCTGGAGGTCGTAAGTCGAGCTGGTCGTAAATTGGATGTTACCTGTATTAGAAGTGACTTGATTGATTTCAAAAATAGTCATGTATGAATTTGTGTAGTAAGTAATCATTTTGTAGCTTGACGTAACAACACCCGGCGCACCCGAACCACCTACCCTGGGTCAAAAGTGGCCTGTCGGTACCTTGACAAATCGCTAGCGTCTCTGTTTTTCGGTGCGTTCCGCTCAATTGACTCCCCCCCCCCTGGACCCGCCCCCGGAATTGGCCTTCCACTAGCCTCTTTTCTTGTCCACAAGATGAACACTATTCTTGTCTTTTTCCAAGCGTGATTTAAAGTCTGGAAGCAGCTAGGTCAGAAAAAAACGCTAAATTAGCGACATTGTCCGTGGAAGACACAAAGTCAGTCCATAAATAATCCCCGTCGAAACACCCAATATGGCCCCGTTCCGCTGTCTGCGACGCACATTAAAGTTGGCATTTGCCGGCGTGTTCAACGGAGCGGACAGGTGATGAGGTCAGGAAAGGACGCTCTCAAGCTAGCAAGCCAGTCGCTGACAGCTAATTGAACGCGTTTCAAAAGATGGACTCCGGGACAAATGGCGTAAAGGAGGCGTCGACGCCTTGTCTATTTGTCAGCGGGACCGCAGAATCGATGCGGCGTTTTTGGCACGTCACGGTTGTCCGCGCTGGAAGGGAAAAAAACAAACACGCCGGGCAGCGTGTCGCTACGCTACGACAGCTCGTGAGCGACGTTGTCACCTTACTGTCATCATCGTTTTTGAAGCGCCTTTGGAATCTTTATGATTAGCCAAACGGTGGTTTGGGAGGGAGCAAAACTACTCAAAAAATAAAATAAAATGTTTCAAGAAGCAACGCCCCAAGTACAGGAAGTCTGCCATTTTGGCTCGTTTTAGCCAATTTTGAAGGCATCCTACAGAGACGGCCATTTTGTGCAATTGCTACCAAATTATGATTTCCCGCAAGGTCTTTCTGAAAAAGCCTTCCAACCCCTCAGCCATCCTGCCAAAAGGTGGTTTCACATAATGTAATATTTGGTTGATATGACCCACCAAAAAACTATCCTGGGAGAAAAAAAATAATAATAATAATAATAATAACAGGAAGTCGGCCATTTTGGTTCCCAGCATTTTTTTTTTTTGGCGGGGGAGGGGGGTGTCGTTTTTGAATATTTTAATAATATCATAATAATACATTTAAGTTCTAAGGGCCTTTCAAAACTCTCAAGGACACTTTGCAGTCACATGATATTTTTTCTGCGGGTGAGCAGCGGCAGCCACATGCGCTAGCGTTCTTTGAACCCGGAAGTCATTTCATTCTTAGAATCAATAAACAAACCTATAAATAAATGCATAAATATATATAAACACACAAACACATACATAAATACATATATAAATACAGGTAACATCCGACTTACGACCGGCTCGACTTACGACCACTCGTACTTATGACCACGACCTCCAGACCCTATTTTTAAAATTTAAATTATACGCCTGGCACCGCGATATTTTTCAGTTTTAAAAGATTCCATAGCAGACGGTTAGTAGAGTTAATTCCCAAGTTATATGGGTCTGGAGTTATCTGAGCTTGAAATGGGGGCAGCTGTACAAAATACAATACATATTGATTTATATAGCGCTTTAACAGCTGAATCTGTAACAAAGCGCTAACAAGGAAAAAAGGCAAACGCTGCCCCCTCGTGGATGGGGAAAAAACATTGCCAGAGGTCTGACCAACGCTTCATCGGCACCCCCGGGAAGAAAAAAACAAACAAAACCGAACAAATTCGGGAATGGCGCTCCACGTCACATTTTTCAATTCCCGAATAAATTCGGGAATGGGCAGCGAATGAGTTAAATGCTACCCGCAGAGACTCGTGACGGCGACCAGTCATGGCCTCTAAAGTCACCCTGGCTAATATACGACCGATCAATTCCCATTCGGCACTAACATGCCCCCTTACTGTTAACACTGTAAACAAGACTGAAAACGTCAAAGGCAGTGGACTACGCAGTACCTAATGAATGAATGTCCCGCTGAGGTTTCCATGGCGACCTTTCCAGATGAACGTCCGGGAACCTTTTCGGCCGTGAAACCGCCGCCATCGCCGTCGCCGTCGCCGCTTCCTAGAGGCCGTTTTGATGCTGCCGTTGGGAGCTGTGTTGTTTTTCTTTTTTTACCATGTCAGCATTTAATCGAGTTGGTGCAAAAAAAAAAAGAAGTCGCTTGGCCGCACACACACTATTTTATTTTATTTTATTTTATTTATTGATTTTTTTTGAGTTTCTGAGCAGCGAGGCCATTCAAAATAATCATCGTTGAACTTGTCTGGCTTCACTGATGAAAGACTCCATGTTGAATGCACCTCTAGACTGACCTTAACGTTTTATCTTCTCAATCAAATATGTGTGTGTGTGTGTGTGTGTGTGTGTGTGTGTGTGTGTGTGTGTGTGTGTGTGTGTGTGTGTGTGTGTGTGTGTGTGTGTGTGTGTGAGACAATATAAAAATGTCTCATTTGTACATCAAGTGGAAAACAAACTACAAACAAAACAGGATTAAGTGAGCCTAGCGTTAGCCTCATGGCTAGTTGTTAGCATGGAGAGAGCCCATCGCCATTCCTAATCCAAGAATCCAAAATTCTGTGAATTTTACATACATTTAATGTAATACCGACACACAACAATTTCTGATCTCTAATTCTCTCATATTTGATAAAATACGCAGAGCGCCGTACGCGTATGTGGAACTGTCGCGGCTTGGAATTGAAGCGGATTTATGTGGGACAGGAGATGTGAGACAATCTGTTCGTCAATGCATGCTACAGCTTCGCGTTTGCTTTCAACATTTAGCTGGTAGTAGACGTGCGCGTTCCACAATGATCCACTGCTGAAAAGGATGCTTCGATGCTCTCCTATTTCATCTAGAACTGCTTCATGTCACAAAGAGGGTACAGAAAGCTGAAGAATGAATCACTCTGTGTCTTTGTGTTGTCATATTTGTTATTTAGTTTTTTGTTTTACTTCAAGATGGCGCCGCGAGAGTGGCTGCCTTTCCAACAGCTCCTGTATTTTGTTTTTCTACTTCTTTTTTTCCTTTCCTCTTCCTTTTATAGCTTTGCTGCTGTGTTACTTCTGGTTAGAGTGAATGCTGGCGCGAATGGCTTATTAAATTTTAAAAAAATAGGTTTTGAAAGGCACTTACAAATTAAATTATTATTATTATTATTATTATTATTATTAAAATCTTAGTAAAAAAGGCTGATCGCTTGTTTGCTAACAACTAGCCAAGACAAGCTAACAGAAGCAGAGCATTAGTTTAATTTCCGCTAGATTTGTCCAAAAATGTTTTTTTTTAATATTTTTGTATTAAACTTGAAATTGATAAGGTCGTTCCCGTCACGCCTCCGAACCTCCCACGTCAACTCTGTCGCTCTGTCAACACGTCTACGACTCGAAAATGACCAGTCGCCCACCTGAGCGCTCGGTGCCATTTTCACATATTTTCTCTCCGGATCTCCCGCCATGTCCACAAATTCCGTTCTTCTCTTACTTAATTTGGCGATGATGAAACGCCGCTTTTTTTTTTTTCAACCTGAGCGCTCATAAATTGAGGGAGCTTCCAATTACATCTCACATTACCTGCCTGATGTCCTCCTCGTAAACGTCTCATGCGGCTTTTCGTGGTTATTTTTTAAGAGATTAGCGCTCAGGCGTGCAAATTGGTATCGGCGGGGGTGCGTGCCCGTTGGTGGGCGGACGTTAAAAATAAATGTGGCGATTTACTGCACTAGTGAGTGAAAAATGTGAATGTGAGAAATGTCATTTAATTGCGTGAAAATGGAGGACGCTGTTGGCGCGTCGGCCATTTTGTGCCCCATTGCTTTATGGTTCACTTGCAGTTTTTTTCAACCGGATTTTTTAATTCTATTTCATTTTATTTGTACTTTTTTAGCTTGAACCATCTTTTTGATTTTATTTTTTAAAACTACACAAGTGAATGAAAAATGTGAATGTGAGAAATGTCATTTAATTGCGTGAGGGGAAAAAAATGGAAGATGATCTTATGAAAATGGAGGACACTGGTGGCGCGTTGGCCATTTTGTGCCTCATAGCTTTATGGTTCACTTGCAATTTTCTTTTTTTTATTATATTTTATATTATTTGTACTTTTGTACCTTGAACCACCTTTTTTATTTTTTTTTTTTAAACTACACAAGTGAGTGAAAAATGTGAATGTGAGAAGTGTCATTTAATTGTGTGATGATCTTATGAAAATGGAGGACGCTGTTGGCGCGTCGGCCATTTTGTGCCTCATTGCTTTATGGTTCACTTGCAATTTTTTCTTTTTTTATTCTATTTTATATTATTTGTACTTTTGTACCTTGAACCACCTTTTTTATTTATTTTTTTTAAACTACACAAGTGAGTGAAAAATGTGAATGTGAGAAATGTCATTTAATTGTTTGATGATCTTATGAAAATGGAGGACGCTGTTGGCGCGTCAGCCATTTTGTGCCCTATTGCTTTATAGTTCACTTGCAGTTTTTTCTTAATCTTAAACCGGCTTTTTAAATTCTATTATTTTATTTGTACTTTTTTAGCTTGAATCATCTTTTTTATTTAATTTTTTAAAATAATTATTTTTATTTTTTAGTGTCAACTAGCTTTAACTTCAGTTGTAGGCACTCTAAGATTCAGTACGACGGCCATTTTGTTGTTGTTGTTGTTTTTTTTTTTCCTCCTTGAAAAGGTGACCTCTACTATAAACCGCCATTTTGGTTTATTGGCCGTTTTTGGGTTCAAAGAGTAGTTGTATTTGAAAATTATTTGGAATCTAAACACCGCCCGTGTTCATTTGTCGCGCTTGCGTGGCCGTTTTTGCGCAGTTTTCATGAATTATGTCCAAAAGTTACAATGGCGCGAGGGAGTGTGGGTGGGAATGGCTCAGAGACAGAGTTGTGTTGTTAAAGATGAACATTTTACACAATGTGCTGAACAAGCATGCGACTGCAGCCTTCTAGAAAACGGGTTGAAAAAAGTCTTTAAGTGCGCTGACCCATCTCATACATCACCGATGTCTGGAAAAGCAGAAATGTGGGGGAAAAAAAGATGTATATAGCCACCCATTTTTTCTTTTCCGCGTGTGCCATGTCGTCGCGCTTGCGTCAACGCTGGGGAAAGTACAAGTTGAATGGCGAGCTATTGTCGTTGCGTCACCCCCCTCAAACGAAGCGCGAAGAAAGTTCACCGCAGGAAAACGTTGACGAGGGAGCTGTTAAGAATTCTTCTTTTGACGACTTTGTGATCAATTAGTCATTGGAGGTCGGGATGGAGGATGAGTGTTTTAAATATGAGGAACAGAAACGGAGGTTTGGGGGGATTCTGAGGCAACCCCTGGTAACTTTTTTCGCGCATGTTGAGTTATCAAAAGCGGGTCCAAACTTTGAAAGTTTGTTTCTGTCTCCACGTCTCTCATTTGATTCACACGTTAGCTTCCATTTTAGCGATTTTAAAGGACAACCGACGTCTCCGGCCGGACAAGTTGTGTCCATAATTTGTGAAATGTCTTCAAATGACTTCTACTGAGCGTATTTTACAAAGATTCCACCGCGTATAGCTATATTTTACGTTTTAAGACTCGCGCTGAATATTCCGGAAGTCTTGTTTTTGAGTTGGTGACGAGTCCGGACGTGACGTCACTGAAGGAACGCCCCTGACCAAAAAAAGAACACATTGTAGCAGTCCTTCCATCACGCCAATGCATTTTGCTGTACTTTGGTCTGAAAACTTCGTGTAGGACCAAAAAGAGGCAGAAGAGGGCGACAAAGCTCAATGTAAGGAATTAATCAGCCTGTGGAAACGGGCTGATTAATTCCTTACACGGCTTTGTTGCCATTTTCTGCCTTTTTTTTGGGTGCGACATTTCCCACCCCTGATGCCTCAAAATGACATGGAATAAATTCTTTAATCGATTACAAACACGTATGCTTTCTTCTTCAGAACTATTTGAATCATATTCATAACTGGATGAGTAACAAGAAAGCATATTCTCCGAATCTGAAGGCATTGTTTTGATTCTCGAGCAATGCAAGACATATTGGCGTGATGTCACGAACAAGGGGGCGGGACCTTTTGAAACTGGCCATTTCTGGTTTCATTTTGAAGTTGTTTTTTGGACATTTTAAGTCATTTTTATTGGTGTTTTGCATTTGACTAAAAAATATCAGCCTGCGTCTTTTGGGTGTTTTAAAGCATTTTTCTGATGTCAGTTAGGAAACAAAAAAGTGATGTCGGTTGTCCTTTAAAGTTGTTTTCTGCCTCCAGCTGAGATGCATGGCAAGGAAAGGCTGACCCAAAAAAATAAGAATAACATAAAAAACAAACAACCCTAAATGGCTGCAAGGCGTGAGAAGAAGATTGTCCCAATATATCATAAAAGGCTTGGCGCTGTTGACCCGTTCAATAGCCTGTTATTAGGTTGTCTCGACAGCAGGGGGGGTCGACAATCTGGGTTTGGTCGATCATTTTTTCCATCCCTTGGGAGAGTGCTACCAAAAAGCTGGCCGGGGTCAAGTCTGATGTGACCCCGGAATGACAGGGAACGTTAATGTTTTTTTTTGGGGGGCGCGTCGGTCACCGCATGGGGGAAAAATATGTCCGTGTGTGTGTATATGTGTTTAAGTATATATACTTAGCTATCGAATTAGCTGTTTATTAGCGAGCTAGCTTTCTATCCGAGTTACTTTCGGGTTGAAGGAAGGCTTAGCAAGCTATCTGTTAGCTATCTATTAGCTAGTTAGCTTTCTAGCTGAGTGACTTCCGAGTTGAGTGAATGCTGGCGCGTGTGGCTGCCACTGCTAACCCACAGAAAAAAAACCTTATTCCTCTGACTGTAAAGTGACCTTAAGAGTTTTGAAAGGCGCTTAGAAATGAAATGTATTATTATTATTATTATTATTATTATTATTATTATTATTATTATTTATAAATAATATGTATATATTATTATTTATAAATAATAATAATAATACATTTCATTTATAAGCGCCTTTTAAAACTCTCAAGGTCACTTTATTAATAATAATAATAATAATAATAATAATAATAATAATAAATAATAATAATAATACATTTCATTAATAATAATAATAATAATAATAATAATAATAATAATAATAATAATACATTTCATTAATAATAATAATAATAATAATAATAATAATACATTTCATTGATAAGCGCCTTTCAAAACTCTCAAGGTCACTTTGTACAGTCAGAGGCGCTTATAATATAAATGAAATGTATTACATGTATTCCAGTCAGAGAAGTTTTTTTTTTCTGTGGGTGAGCAGCGGCAGCCACACGCGCCAGCGTTCACTCAACCCGGAATAACTCAAATAGATAGAAAGCTAGCTAGCTAATAGCTAGTCAATAGATAGCGAGGTTGATAGATAGATAGATAGATAGATAGATAGATAGATAGATAGATAGATAGATAGATAGATATATAGATACATTTATACAGTACATACATATATTTGTTGATTAATTAAAAAAAAATAAAGCATTTTGTTCATCACACACGATTAATTAAATCAGTTAATTTTAAAGTAATACTACACATGGTTATATCTGAGCAAATTATTGGATAAACATATTTACCAGTATGGAAATTTTCTACTCATCGTGCGTGTAATGATCAATTATTTTATAACTGAAAAAAAAAAATGAAATCATTGTAGCTTTTACAAGAATTGTTTACGTACCAAATGCGTAATTAGACCAACCTAATCGCATTTTATTTCATGACTACTTTTTATCTACATGATTACAATCTGATTAATGAGAGCATCGTCTGAAATCAATCAATCAATCAATCAGTCAGTACATATAATTTTAAATAATCAATTTTTTTGGGTGGGGGTGGGGGCACAAATATCCTTGCATCTTTTGACCTACGTCGCAAAGTTAATCTTGGAAGATTCATGACATGTGTCAGTCGACGTCAAATGTAAAAAAATAAAAAAATAAAATGCCCCGCGTTGGTGCCAATCGAACGCGCAGTAGATTGGCTCTCCTCCCGATGGCACGCCAGATTGATGCCACGGCTGCTCGCTTCCTGCGTTTTTATTCGCCCCCCCCCCCCCTCCGCCCCCTCGCCGCCAATCTCCCGTCGGATGTTGCCCTGGAGATCTCTTTCCCCTCCCTAAAGAGTATCGAGTGGTCCCCAAATGGAAAGCGATGACGGTCATCTCGCCGAAGAAATGGAGCGGCGCGTCATCGGGGTGGGAAACGGGGAGGGGGGGGGGAAATTTTGAGGGATGAACGTGTCACGGGAGGAAGTGGAGAAGAAGAATGAGCCACCGAGGCGCGGTGGAAACATTTTTTTTGGGGGGGGGGGGGGTATAATTGCAACCGGCTTTACCGTTGACTGCCTCACTTTCCCTGAAAAGTTATTTTTTTTTTGAAATATTTGATAGATATTTTGAGATCTACTCACTCAAGACTTTGAGGTCATTGGAACTTTGGAAGTACAATGATACCTTGGCTTACAAACTTAATTGGTTCCCAGAGTGTGTAAGGTGAAAAGTGTGTATCCCAAAAATAATTTCCCATAGGAAACCATTAAAATGAGAATAATCCGTTCCCAGGTCCCCATAAAACACAATTTTCTACTTTTCTAAGCCTTAAAACTACACAAAATATACCTTATTTTATGTATAATAAATGTGCTATGGTACTATAATTAAAGAAATAAACTGTACTGTATAATAAAGTGGTTTTATTTACTTTTATGATGGTCGTTGATGGCTTGATGGAATGGAGTGGCCGGTTTCCTCAGCATTAAACACTTGATGGGGAACGTAACATTCTTCCATCTTGAGGAATGATCCCTTATAGGTGCTTTCTCTGTGATAATTTTATCTAGTTCCTCATCAATTGTGTTCTGTTTAGCTAGGTTGATAGCTTTTGCATCAAGTGTACAGAGGACAAAAGCAGTCGGCTGCCATTTTGTTGTCAGAAGAACAAGCTCGTTCGCGAACAACACATCACTGATGTTTTATAATAATGAAATAATAATAGGTCTGTGTAAGCTCTCAGTCGTACAGAAGTGGTCCATCGATGAGAAGGTTTCTTCAGCCGTCATCTGTACACATTTGTACAAAATAAATAAAATAATAAAATAAAAATAATAATAATAATAATAATAATAATAATAATAATAATAATAATAATAAATTTCATTTCTAAGCGCCTTTCAAAACTCTCAAGGTCACTTTTCAGTCACAGGAGAAGTTCTTCTGTGGGTGAGCAGCGTCAGCCACATGCGCCAGCATTCACTCAACCCGGAAGTAAATAGAGAGAAAGCTAGCTATCTAATAGATAGCCAATAGATAGACAACTAGCTATATAACTAATAGCTAGCCAGCCAGATATCTAGCTAGCCGGCCAGTTAGCTAATAGGGAGCAAAAAGATAGCTAATAGATAGCCAATAGATAGCAAGCCATACAGCTAGACAACTAGCTACATAACTAAAAGATAGCCAGCCAGCCAGATAGATGGCTAGTTAGCTATTAGATAGCAAATTGATAGCTAATAGAAAGCCAATAGATAGCAAGCTAGACAACTAGCTATATTACTAATAGATAGCCAGACAGATAGCTAGCTAGCCGCCTAGTTACCTAATAGATAGCAAGCTATACAACTAGCTGTATAACTAATAGATAGCCAGATAGCTAGCTAGCCGGCCAGGTAGCTAATTGGTAGCAAATAGATAGAAAATAGATAGCAAACTAGGCAACTAGCTACATAACTAAAAGATAGCAAGCCAGATAGATAGCTAGCCGGCCAGTTAGCTAATAGATAGCAAATAGATAGCTAACAGATAGCCAATAGATATTAAACTAGACAACTAGCTATATAAATAATAGATAGCCAGCCAGCCAGATAGATGGCTAGTTAGCTATTAGATAGCAAATTGATAGCTAATAGAAAGACAATAGATAGCCAGACAGATAGCTAGCTAGCCGCCTAGTTACCTAATAGATAGCAAGCTATACAACTAGCTGTATAACTAATAGATAGCCAGATAGCTAGCTAGCCGGCCAGGTAGCTAATTGGTAGCAAATAGATAGCCAATAGATAGAAAATAGACAGCAAACTAGGCAACTAGCTACAGAACTAAAAGATAGCAAGCCAGATAGATAGCTAGCCGGCCAGTTAGCAAATAGATAGCTAATAGATAGCCAATAGATAGTAAGCTAGACAACTAGCTATATAAATAATAGATAGCCAGCCAGATAGCTAGCAAATGGACCCCCCCCCCCCCCCCCGACCCCCTTTCCAGAACCATACGCCATTCCAAATTTGCGGTTCTAAGTACTTTTGAAGTACTGCCGTCTTGTGCTTTATTCCATCTGTCGCCGGCAAGTAATTGGTGTCATTGTCCCTTGATGTCCTATGAATGGGTGGCATTGTGTCGTGGTGGTCATAAAGGACGAGGGAGGGGGATGAAAAGCACCTTGAGTGCACCACGTGGAGTGAGAGGGGACAAAAAAAAAAAAATATATATATATATATATATCTATATATCTATATATCTATATATCAAAGGCCAACCAACTTGCAACTGGACGGAACGAGGCGGACATTTTGTCGCCGTGGGGGTGACGGCGAGAGCTCAGTAATAGCGGGATTGTACCGTGGCGGACAACCTGCCGCGCCAGAGTGGCAAAAAGATGAAGGGGAAGGCTGCGACTCCTCAGCACCTTCATCATTATCATCATCATCATCACACTCGGTGTCCATGTTGTTTCCCCCCAAAAGCTGACACGTGCCATTAAAAACATGAAGTAAAAATAAATACAGAAATACACAAATAAATAAATATACAAAATACAAAAATAAATAAATAAATGACCAAATATGTAAAAAAAAAAATAGTAACTAAATAAATCAATGAATGAATACAAATAAATACATAAACACACCAATAAATCAAAAAATAAAGAAATACATATAAATAACAAAATAAATAAATAAAAACCAATAAATAAAACATGAATAAATTCAAATGAATGCATTCAAAAAACAAAAAAAGAAATAAATAAACACAAATAAATAAATAAACAACTAACTAAATAAATAAAAACACAAATAAACACACTCATAAATAAATACATAAAAACAAAAATACACAAAAACATATAAATAAATAAAACACAAATACACAAAAAATACACAATAAATGAACAGAAACAAATAAATACACAAAAAAACATATAAATAAATGAAGGAATAAATATATAAATAAATGCACAGATACTCAAAAATTACGAAATAAATACATACATAAATAAATAAATAAAACCAAATAAATACACAAAAACATATAAATAAATAAATGCACAAATACACAAATCAAAAATACACAATAAATGAACAGAAACAAATAAATACACAAAAAAAACATATAAATAAATGAAGGAATAAATATATAAATAAATGCACAAATACTCAAAAATTACGAAATAAATACATACATAAATAAATAAAACCAAATAAATACACAAAAACATGTAAATAAATAAATGCACAAATACACAAAATAAAAAATACACAATAAATGAACAGAAACAAATAAATACACAAAAAACATAAATAAATGAAGGAATAAATATATAAATAAATGCACAAATACTCAAAAATTACGAAATAAATACATACATAAATAAATAAATAAAACCAAATAAATACACAAAAAAACATATCAATAAATGAATGAATAAATATATAAATGCACAAATACTCAAGAATTACACAATAAATACATAAATAAAACCAAATAAATACACACATAAATATAATAAGAAATCAATAAACCACTAACTAAATAAAAACAAATAAATGCAGCAATAAATAAATAAATAAATAATGAACAGCACACATAACCACACAACAAATACACACCAATAAATATACAAATAAATAAAAATATGCACAAAATATACAAATAAAAGAACACCAAATAAATAAATATCTACATACATATATAATGAATAGAATAGAATAGACGGCGCCGCGAGAGTGGCTGCCTTTCCAGCAGCTCGTGTATTTTGTTTTTCTACTTTCATTCCTTTCATAACTTTACTGCTGTGAAATGTAAATTTCACCACTGCGAGACTAATAAAGGCCAATCCAATAGAATAGAATAGAATAGAATAGAATAGAAACAAACACCCTCAACAATTATTTTGGCAGCTGTGGATTTGGAACTAATTGGTCGGGCTTCATGATTTTGACCATCATCATCTCTGAGCGATTTGACCCACGTTGGGGTTATTTTCGAGCGCCTCTGCGGTTTCAGAGAGCGTCGCACTCGACGGTGACGTATTCAGGCCCACATCGCATCATCGTCGCCGCTCTCGCAAAACAATCGCTAACGTTGAGTGTGCGGCTCTCCGGCCTCCGTGTGTTTACACTGTGCGCCGTGCCACTCCAAAACCCTCTCGATGCCCACGCGCGCTCTCATCCGCCAGTGTAAACAACACTCGGGCGCGGATGAGCCCCCCGCGGTGAGCGCCGAACAAACACGGGCGATTGGGTTCCTTTGACGCGCGCGTCTGTCCTCTAACACGGGACTACATGGCGAGGGACGTCATTTCAAGCGCCAATTTGAAAGCACAAACTCAAAGACAGCTCAACGGTTAGCCGCCGCGCCGCTAACTGCTTTTCCTCTCTTGTCCTTGCAGCCATGCGGAATGCAAACGAGCGGCGGTTTCCCTGCAGCAATTTCACGGCGTGGCCTTTGGAGAGGAAAAGGTCAAGTCGGCGACGGCGACAAGGTCGAGACAAAGGTCAAGGTAGGGAAAAAAAAATAATCATTGTCGCTTGGCTGTGCCCTTTGCTAGTTATTGCGTCTTATATTGATTATATTGATAGCTAGCTAGCATGAAAAAAATAAAATAAAAAGAAGCACTCATTGAAATGGTTGAAGTTAAAAAAGTGATTAAAAAAAATATATGTATATATTAGTTCATAATAAACACTGACTTAAAAAATATATACATTATAAATGTGTATATTATATCTATATTATAAAAATGTGTATATTATATATAGTATATTTATATGTGTCTATATATGTATATGTATGTTTTAAATGTGTATGTTATGAATTTGATTATATATATATATACCTGAGTAAATAAAATACAAATATAAATCTATATTGAAAAATCTATTTTTAATAAAAATCTATATTAATAAATGTTATATCATAGTAAATATATGCCCACAAAAAAAAATGACACAAAAAATTGATAATTATATATAAATTATAAAAATAAATAATAAAAAGTAATAATAAAATTATAATTAAATATGTAATAAATAAATAAATCAATAAATCAATACATTATAATTACAAAAAAAATACAAAAAAATAATTATCAATAAATAAATAAATTATGTATATATATGTATATATGATGTAATATTTTTTTATACATGCTTACATGTGTGTGTGTGTGTGTGTGTGTGTGTGTGTGTGTGTGTGTGTGTGTGTGTGTGTGTGTGTGTGTGTGTGATGTGATTAGTTTTTTTTTTTTTTCCAATACATACATAACCAGAAAGTATTTTTTTAAATCATTTTTAAAAGTTTATTTGATTCTGTGTGCCTTTTGTGTGATACCTGTATATCGCTTTTGCTAGCTTTCTTCGTAAAATCCTCCCGGGGGGGCGGCAACAACGTTAAAAACCACCCAAAAAAAAAAAGCAAACGGCCAATAAACACGAGACAAAACATAACATCAGCAACCTCGCGATCGACTGTTTACAAGCCCGTTTAGTCACTTTTTTATGCTTTGCTGGCGCACGAGTTGCCGTTTCGTGTCCCTCGTGAGAAAACGCTGCCTTGCCTCCATCTTGTTGTCCCTCTGCCCTCCGTCCACCATGATGGCCTTTCATTTCAGAGCTTTTTTTTTTTATCTTTTTATTTTTAAACATAGCCTAGAGAAATAAATCTATTTTTTTCTCTCGCTCTCGCTGCTGAATTATGCTTTTTGCTTCTATCTGGAGGCCCGCTGGCCACACTTTGTACATGTTCGCAAGTGTCACGCAGAGGAGGCTGAAGAAGAAGAAGAAGAGAGTTGATGATGATGATGATGATGATGATGACGGTGGAGTCATCGCCGCTTTGTTGTGTGTGTGGTTTTTTTTTTCTTCCTTTTTCTTCCTCGTTTCTTTCAAGCCATTCACGTTATTAGTGAAACTCTGTTGTGAACTGCGAGCACGCAAACACAAAAAAAGAACCCTTAACTCATTCACTGCCAGACGATGTGTGTCCACTCCAGTGCCAGGGTTTTTGTCATTTTTCACTCAAATTCCAGTACCCACAGAATATTCAATTTTAGGACTACATAAACATCCAGTACAGCGTTAGAAACCTTTAAACACTCTTATTTCATCAGAAAAAAAAAATTGCTAAGTTATATGGGTCTGCAGTTATCTGAGATTGAAATTGGGGCCGCGGTACAAAATACAATACAGCAGGGGTGTCAAAGTCATTTTTTGCCACGGGCCACATTGTAGTTATGGTTTCCTCTCGAGGACCGTTATAAATTTGGGGAACCAATTAGAATGTTTAAATCCCTTCAAATATTACATATAGAGCACACAGCAAATTAATGAATAACTCATTTTCAAATCTGAAGTCAAGAATAATGACTTTTATTGTGGTTGACATCCAAAAATATGAAATTTTGGCTGAGATTTTAGCAATCATCATGGAATTTAACAAGTTTGATTTGCTTCCGCGGGCCGAAAAAAATGATGTGGCGGGCCGGATTTGGCCCGCGGGCCTTGACTTTGACACCTGTGCAATACAGACATTGATATTTATATAGCGCAACAGCTGAAGCTGTAACAAAGCGCTAACATGGACAAATAGCAATTGCTGCCCCCTTGTGGAAAGGGAAAAAACAGTGCCAGAGGTCTGACCAGCACTTTATCAGCACTCACCGGCAAGAAAAATCAAAACCCGGACAAATTCTGGAACGGCACTTCACGTCACAATTTTCAATTCCCGAATAAATTCGGGAACGGCAGCGAATGAGTTAAAAATCAATCGCACTAGTTTGTTCGTTAACGCACGTTAGAAAACGAACCGCTAATTAGCAACGATTCTCGTCTTTGACTTTCAAAACGGGGTGAGCGTTTCAAATCAGGGTGTTGAGCGATGGTCTATTTATGCGGTAAAGCTAGCATAAAGTTCAAAAATAACCCGAAAAAACAAAGCGTGTTAGCGCCTCGTCAACGCGCCATCGAGAATGCGAGAAAACCAGGTTGAGAGCGTTAGCATCTTAGCCGCGGGTAACGGTTGCCTCTCATGGACGACCGTCGAGCTACGCCGCCGCTAATTGCTACCAAGTCAATTAGCAGCAGATGTGAAAGAAAAAAAAAAAGGTGTAAACATCCTCCCGTCACGTGAAAAGCGGGATGTCGGAGGTGATGATTGTTCACCTGGAACGGATGCGTTCGACAATTCCGCGCGTGAGTCGTTCCATTCTTTATTATGATTATTATTATTCTTCATATTATTTTGATCGTAGCTACTAACATTGTACCGCGTTGTCACTCTGCTACGCTTGATCTGTAAATCCGTTGAGAAGTCTTTACATTTTTGGATTACCAATTCGTAATGTGGTATGCTTTGGAAAATAATAGCTGTCATATAGGAGATGCCAGCGTGTCGTCATTTGTTATGATTGTCGCGTCAGCCATTTTGAATGCTTTTCGATTTACGACCGTTTGACTTACGACCGTTTTGTCGGAACGGAACCCGCCGATGTTATATGTACATAGCCCAAAATTCATGTGGAATCCTAATTATTGCCAGATGGCAACCTAAAAAAAAAAGAAAAGGAAGTGTAAAGTCGCACATATTTCTTGATGAAAATGCACCCAAAAAAAAAAGGTTTGGGTGTAGTCGAGGCAGCCATGTTGCTCCGTCGTGCGATGTGATGACACGCCGCTTACTTGCCAGTCGCCCGTGGAAACACCTTCATGTCAGACCAGTTGAAAGCAAACTTGTTTTTTTTTATGCCCTGGAGTTGAATTTGAAGCAAAGTTCACCAATTGACTCAAAATAAATAAATAAATAAAATAAAAAAAATACAGTAAAGTCTCGTTATATCGATATCGGATATATCGATAGTCCTGGTTATATCGATACTATTTCTATGCACGCACGGAGAAAATTACATGCAAACAGGGTCGGATATATCGATAGTCTCGGTTATATCGATATTTTTTCGGACTCTCTTGAATATCGATATAACGAGACTTTACTGTATATAATAAAAAGAAAAGCAAACAGGCACCTGCAAGCACCGTAACTTGCCGCGAATTTTAAACGTGAATAAAGTGAGTCATTGATTTTATTTTGGTATTTTTTTTTATTTTTTTTAGTTGGCTGTTTTCTTACAAAAACAATCGTCCTGATCAACAAGAGAAGACACAAAAAAATGCATACGGGAACATAAATCAATAAATAAATCAATAAATAAATAAATAAAACTGTACAGTCATTTTTCGTCATGTGACCTAAACACTTCATCTACAACAACCGTGGGGGGGAAGTGGGGGGGGGGGGGTTTATAATCCATGGATCAAACCGTTAGCATTTTGATACGATTGGGCTAGTTAGCTCGGTGGCAACGCGTATGCGATTAAAAATGGGTGATTTTTATCTTATTTTTTTTTTTTATTTAACTCATTCACTGCCAGACGATGTGCAAAAATGTGTCCAATCCAGTGCCAGGGTTTTTGTCATTTTCACTCAAATGGCTGGACACGCCGAATATTGAGTTTCAGGAATAAATAATAATAATAATAATAATGCATGTCATTTCTAAGCGCCTTTCAAAACTCTCAGGGAGACGTTACAGTCACAGAATATTTTTTTCTGCGGGTGAGCAGCGGCAGCAACACGCAAACACAATGTTAGAAACCTTGGACTATCTTCTTTCATAAAAAAAAAAATAATAATTAATTCCCAAGTTATATGAGTCTGGAGTTATCTGAGCTTGAAATGGGGGCAAAATATGATACGATACTTATTGATTTATATTACGCTTTAACAACCGCTGAAGCTCTAGCAAAGCGCTAACATGGACGAAAGGGCAAATGTGGAAAGGGGAAAAAAAAACATTGCCAGAGGTCTGACCAATGCTTTATCTGCACCCAAGCATGAAAAAAAAAAAATTGTGAATGGCGATCCATGTCACCTTTTTCAATTAGCGAAAAACAATCACGAATGGCAGCGAATGAGTTGAAAAAAAAAACTACCGTCGCTAACGTTTTTGTTTTCCGAAACACATAATCCGGGTGACGTCTACGAAGTGGGGGTTGGTTGGGTGAATACAGCGTCTAAAAGGACTCACGGACACGAAACGCAGACATTGACCGACGGACTGACGGATGGACGCTTTGCAGTTAGTGTAGACACTGAAAAAAAAAAAATACATAAATAAATAAACCAATCAGAAAGCTTTATTTCTTCTTATTTTTTTTTTTTAAGTCTAAAAAAAGTGAGCTTTGTGCATAGTTCGTGTAGTCACCCGTGATCGGGTCACTCGTTTGCTGTGATAACACGGAAGGGAAGTGCAATCATGTACATTTTGTGTCACCGTGCCGAACATCATTGACACTTTCTCCCAGCGGGACTATCAACGACAATCATTTTTTTCATATTTTGTTTTTTTTTTTTCAGTTTTTTGAAACACGATAAAACCCAACGCACGTCATCCTGGTTCTTAAAGTCCTAGTTCCTACTCATACCTCGCCGACCCACACCACCACGTTGCCCCTGGTGACGTCCGACACTTCGCAGTGCGGCGTTCTCTGTTTACCGTTCACGACGAAGACAGACTCCGCCGACGGCGTCAACAGGTACTGTCCGAACGGACCGCTAGAAACCACTACCCGGTAAGGGGGTCCCCAGGGCCAACTCCGAGGGCCCAGAGGCTCCTTGAGACCCCGCAGGACCTCGCGGCGTCCCGCGGACAGGTCGGCGAAGAGTAAGTCCGCGGTGGAGTCCGAGGCGGCTACCGCCGCGCATCGATTGGTAGCGTTGAAGGAGGGCTGGAAGACCAAGTCCGAGGCGACCACAGGGTCCCGCATTTCTTCTTGGAGGCGCATCTCCCCTTGAAAGGAGACCGTTTGCACCGTCAAACGGGCGCCATCCCCGCCGCCGCCGGGCGTGACGATGTAGCGGCCGTCCGGAGACACGAAAGGCCGTCCGGTGAGGTTACGGTTGTGACCCACCACCGCGTCCGTCACGGCGTCCACCAGGATTTGCGCTTTCCCACCCCGGCATTGGACAAAGTAGACGCCGCTCAGATGCGTGTAGGCCATACTGGCCGGAACGCAGCCGTAGTCCTTCAGACTGATGGTCTTGAGGCGCCGCAAGGTCTCCAGGTCCACTTTGTGCACGGCCGGTTCGTCTCGGAGGAAGACGAAGGCGAACCTTTTGGTAGACGGAGTTTTCGTTAGCGGTAGTGTCGTTAGCTTTCTCTGTTTGCTAGATTGAAAGTCACAAATTTGCTAGATTGAAAGTCACAAATTTGCTAGATTTAAAGTCACAAATTTGCTAGATCTAAACTCGCAAATTTGCGACATTTAAAGTCGGAAATTTGCTACATTTAAAGTCTCAAATTTGCTACATTTAAAGTCGCAATTTTGCTAGATTTAAAGTCGGAAATTTGCTAGATTTAAAGTCGCAAATTTGCTAGATTTAAAGTCGCAAATTTGCTAGATTTAGAGTCGCAAATTTGCGACATTTAAAGTCACAAATTTGCTAGATTTAGTTACAAATTTGCTAGATTTAAAGTAAAAATTTTGCCAGATTTAAAGTCGCAAATTTGCTACATTTAAAGTCACAAATTTGCTAGATTTAAAGTCGCAAATTTGCTAGATTTAAAGTCGCAAATTTGCGACATTTAAAGTCGGAAATTTGCTAGATTTAAAGTCGCCAATTTGCTAGATTTAGAGTCGCAAATTTGCTAGATTTAAAGTCACAAATTTGCTAGATTTAGTTACAAATTTGCTAGATTTAAAGTCAAAAATTTGCCAGATTTAAAGTCGCAAATTTGCGACATTTAAAGTCGGAAATTTGCTAGATTTAAAGTCACAAATTTGCTAGATTTAAAGTCGCAAATTTGCGACATTTAAAGTCGGAAATTTGCTAGATTTACAGTTACAAATTTGCTTGATTTAAAGTAAAAATTTCGCCAGATTTAAAGTCGCAAATTTGCTACATTTAAAGTCACAAATTTGCTATATTTAAAGTCGCAAATTTGCTAGATTTAAAGTCGCAAATTTGCGACATTTAAAGTCAGAAATTTGCTAGATTTAAAGTCACAAATTTGCTAGATTTAAAGTCGCAAATTTGCGACATTTAAAGTCGGAAATTTGCTAGATTTACAGTTACAAATTTGCTTGATTTAAAGTAAAAATTTTGCCAGATTTAAAGTCGCAAATTTGCTACATTTAAAGTCACAAATTTGCTAGATTTAAAGTCGCAAATTTGCTAGATTTAAAGTCGCAAATTTGCGACATTTAAAGTCAGAAATTTGCTAGATTTAAAGTCACAAATTTGCTACATTTAGTCACAAATTTGCTAGATTCAAACTCGCAAATTCATCGGTGTGTACACTTCAAGATCATAATTTAATTAGTGATATTCAGTTTATTAGCTAATTAGCTATCTAGCTATCTAGCTAGCTACTCAATTTTGCGTATTTAATTAGTGACATTCAGTGTGTTAGCTTACGAGCTAATTAGCTAGCTATATATTAGCTATATAGCTATCTAGGTGGCTAGCTATCTAGCTAGCTATCTATTGGCTAGCTTTTAGCTATGTACTAGCTGGCTAGCTCGCTTTCTATCTATTTACTTCCAGGTTCAGAATCAGAAAACCTTTATTCGTCCTACAATGGGTTGAGTGAACGCTGGCGCGTGTTGCTGCCGCTGCTCACCCACAGAAAAACTTTATCATGTGACTGTAAAGTGACCTTAAGAGTTTTGAAAGGCGCTTATGAATGAAAAGTATTATTATTATTATTATTATTACTTATATCGAGTGGGTGTTAAAGGGGGGGTTACCTGACGTGGGTGATGATAAGGTTGGTCGGCGGGATGAAGAAGTCGCTGACCCTCTGGAAGGACGTTCGAATGGTGTGGTGGACTTCACCCACGCTGGCTTGGGGGATGACCTGGTAGCCAAACAGTAGAATTCGTAAAAAAAAATCATATCAAGAGCTTAATTAAGAAGGTTTCTTCATCCGTCATTTGTACTTCTTTGAAGGTATCTGACGTTTCGCTTCTTATCCAAGAGGCTGGTCAGCGAACTAATTTTTTTGCTGGTAGTTTTTGGCCCTATATACCCCTACTGTGCCACACTCTTCTACTCCCTGCGGCTACACTGATTACTTCTATTGTCCTGCCTGAGTATGCGGTCTACGACTGGCCTGATTGCCTCATTTGCTCTGGTACCACCTCATCAGCATAACTGAGCCTATGTTGCCTAAGAAGTCGGTTGTAGGAACGATCCAAATTGAACCTCACCCCACCATGTCGATTTAGTGAAGGGTTTTGCTGTTTTATGAAAATAGCTTATTTGACTCCCCTTTCAAACCATCTATTTTCCTACCTTAATTATTTCGGCTTATTTGACCCCGCCCCCTTTTCGTAATGTATGTATTTTCACACACCTTATCACTTCCTGGTTTTGAGATAAGCAAGTAGCGCCCCAAGGTGACATCCTCGTCTGTCTCGCCAGCGATAATCATCGTCAAGGCAACGCTTGAGCCCGATAAGTAAGTAAGTTGAGCCCATAAAACAAATCATTTTGAATTGGACCACCCGCCACTGCTACATTTAAACATTTTCCACCCCCCCAACCCCCCCCCCCCCCCCCCTTTGTTTTTCCAAGAACAATGCACCAAATGCACCGCAGCATCCCGCCCGTAGCTCAGTAGGGGGTGGACCCCATTCTGTTTTGAGCTCACTCCTACAGAAATGATGAATAATAAAAACACCCAAAAACAAAACAACAAAAAAAAAAAACACCTCGATGGCGATGCCTTGGCGCGGTTTCGAATTGGATCTTAGCCTCCGGCGGGAATGAGCGGTAGCCGTAAACATGTTTGTGACGACGGCGTTCCCCCTTTGGCCCATTTCCCACGTGTCCCAGAACCTCAGTTGGATTGGCTTCGTCCCTGCAATCATCTGCAGTTTTTTATGTATTTTATTTTGAAAGAGTCTCACAGGCTCACTTTTCGGTGCGGCTTGTTGACAATTTTTTTTTGGTGGGTCTATTCATTTGAGAAATGCTTTGTCAATGTCACATTGCTAATTGTAAGCTAGCTTTTGGCACCGAATCATAGTTTTTCGTATGAAGTCAATTGTAGATTATTGATTTTTTTTTTTTTTTTTGTCTCTCGTCACGATAAAGCCGTCGACCAAATTTCATGTGGCTAAAAATGCGATTTACTATTTTGAGGGAAGCTAAATTCTCCGAAAAAAGCTAAAACGTACCTGTAGCGTCGGGTGCATCCGGTCCATGTCGCCCCACGTGAGCACCCACACTTGGTCATGTGACTTGTCGTAGAGGATCTTCACGGGAAACGCATCTGTAGCGACCGCCTGCAAAATAGAATAAAGACAGGATAGAAAAACGTCGGATAGAAAAACATCAGATAGAAAAACTTCGGATAGAAAACCGTCGGATAGAAAAGCATCGGATAGAAAAACGTGGGATAGAAAAACTTCGGATAGAAAATTTTCGGTTAGAAAAATGTCAGATAGAAAAATGTCGGATAGAAAAACGTCGGATAGAAAAATGTCGGATTGAAAAACGTCGGATAGAAAAACGTTGGATAGAAAAACATCGGATAGAAAACCGTCGGATAGAAAAGCATTGGATAGAAAAACGCTAGATGGAAAAACTTCGGATAGAAAAATTTCGGTTAGAAAAATGTCGGATAGAAAAACGTCGGATAGAAAAACGTCGGATTGAAAAACGTCGGATAGAAAAACGTCGGATAGAAAAACGTCGGATGGAAAAATGTCGGATGGAAAAACGTCGGATAGAAAAACGTCGGATGGAAAAACGTCAGATAGAAAAACATCGGATATAAAAAAACGTGTATTTCAGCTAATTTTACGATAGGAAGTTTGCCAGTCATTTCGCCTCCGAGTCTCCATTCAACATTTTGAATGTATTTCGACTTACGACCATTTTGACTTACAACCGTTTGGTCGGAACGGAACTCGGTCGTAAGTTGGATGTTACCTGTAATTGTATTTTTCACTGTAAAAAAAAATCAAATAGCATAAAATAGAAATACATAAACGTTAGCTAAAATGCTAAACAAGTAGCTTCAAAAATCCTGTATCTGCTCTCTCGCGTTCGTGCTCTCACGCTCATCGTACTTAACAAGCTATAAGTTTCAGTTGAGACACTAAACAAAGGTCAAGAAAACCTTTTTAGCAACATTTTGACTCATCGCTCGACGGGCAGCCAGTGCAACATTTATTTAATTTTTTTGCCTGACATTTGCGAAAAATTGATTTTGTTGGGCAGCAGATGTCCCATCATGCCAACACAGACGTGCTAAACGTGCTCAGCTGGTCGGGAATGGTGATGGATAGAGCGGATATCGGCTCGGGGGTAGTGGTAGGGGGCGTGAGGGGAGGGGCAGTTGAATGAATTACAGGGAAAAAAGGCAGAAGAGAGACAAGACATGAAGGGTCAGCAAGCAGGAACAACGCAATCCATTAACCTGCTTCTGCATGGCTGCACGGGGAGTTGCTGACACACTAGTGTGTTATTGCAGAAATGTATTTATTTTTATTTTTTTTTTGCTTTAATGTTCTACACACTTGAATTCGTGGAAAGGAAAAAAATTGCCAGAGGTCTGACCAGTGCTTTTTTTTGGCATCCAAGCATATTTTCAACGTCATATTTTCTATTGCCAAATAAATTCATAAATGGCAGTGAATGAGTTAATGGATAAAATGATGGAAATTGAGACTGAATTAATGAGAAAAAAAACGGTTAAAAAATGTTACGTTAATTTCGGTATTGAAAAAATGTGTTTGGAGAATTTTGCCTTTGAGTCCATTTGAGTCCATTTTGCGGCAGTAAGAAAAACGTGCGTTTCAAGTCCGAGTAGCTCTCCCTTAAAGTTTGCCCTTTTTGCACTTCCCATCATGCATCTGGCCTCGGGGAGCCTTTTGAAGTCCACTCTAGTCGGAGGGCGTTCCACCCCCACAACCTACCTGCACCACTCGCTGCGCTTGGATGTCCACTATCAGGAGTCGACTCTGGAGGGGCTGGCTCGCATAGACGTACTTGTCGCGGACGTTGACCGCCGACGACCATACGCAGCGCTGAGGGGATGGCCCCTCCCCTTTGGGGCACATCTCTTCCTGTCGGGTGAAAATGTTGTGAAAGAAAGTGAAGAAATAGAAGTGAGTGAGCAAGTTGGCTTAGTGGATCGCATTGTTGTGCTTGTTAAATGTGAAAGACAACCGTTCCCTCTTCCGCTCGCCGGCAAAGTTACATTTTCTTGTCGCGACGTGTCATTTTCTCGCCGTTGTCTTTCCGCAGCAAAATTGCCTCCCCCTCTCCCCTCTCCTCACCCCCTCACCCGCTGACAAATGCAGCTCTCGCATCGCATCGGGCTGCACTTAAAGTGCAGCGAATGCTCTTTGTAGCAGGAACTCGCTAACGCACCGCTTATTGAGTTACGATTGATCTCTAATACAATCACAAGAGACTCCGTTTAAAAAAATAAAATAAAACTAGAAACTAACAAAAAAATCAATCATAATACGGGACAAGCAAATTTTACCACCTCAAGCCCTTTTTTTTCTACTTTCCAGTTGATTCACACCCCCCCCCTTACCCCCACTAGGATATCGACTGTGTACAGTCTATGCTAACGCATTAAAATAATCCCGTTAAATTGGGAGGGGTTAGCAAAACAGCCCACTGTGACTGGACGAAGGGAGATTGCCGACATTTTGCGTCATGTGACATGTGACAAGCCAATCACGGTTCTAGATTACTTGTCGGAGATTCAAAAAAATGTTGAGTACAAAATGGAGATAATAATAATAATACAGTAAAGTCTCGTTATATTGATATTGGTTATATCGATAGTACTGCTTATTACGATACTATTTCTATGAACGCAAGGAGATAATTTACATGCCGCAGGGTCGGATATATCGATATTCCGGTTATATCGATATTTTTTCCGACTCCCGAGAATATCGATATAACGAGACTTTACTGTAATAATAATAATAATTAAATAATAATAATACATTTCATTTATCAGCACCTTTCAAAACTCTCAAGGTCACTTTACAGTCACAAGATCAGCTTTTTCTGGAGGTGAGCAGCGGCAGCCACATGCGCCAGCGTTCACTCAACCGGGAATAACTCAAATAGATCAAGTTAGCTAGGTAATAGATAACTAATAGCTAGCAAGGTAGCTAGCTAGTTAGACAGTTAATAGATAGCAAATAGATAGCTAGCTAGGTAGCCAGCAACGGTGACCGCGTTCAACTGAGAATGACGCAAATAGATCAAGTTAGCTAGCTAATAGATCACTAATAACTAGCTAGCTAGTTAGACAGCTAATATATAGCAAATAGATAGCTAGCCAGGTAGCCAGCAACGGTGACCCCGTTCAACTGGGAATGACGCAAATAGATCAAGTTAGGTAGCTAATAGATAACTAATAGCTAGCTAGTTAGACAGCTAATATATATCAAATAGATAGCTAGCCAGGTAGCCAGCAACTGTGACCCCGTTCAACCGGGAGATCTATTAGTTTACAGTAAAATCTGTCGTGTGACACAAGGACTGCAGGTGATGGAAAACGAACTACCCCTTACGTAGGTGGCGACGATCCTCTCGGTGCGCTTGATTTGCCGGCGGATTTCACATTGGCCTGGTTGCAACAAGGTGACGCCCTCGTCGGAAAACACGTAGAACATGTTGCCCACGCTTAGACCTGCGTAAACAAGACGGCTAGCATAAATGCAAAAGTCGTCAATTAAAAATTCCTCCGGTGTAAAAATGCCGCGTAAGCTAATCGTCCGAAATTCGGATTCCGTTTGAGAGACTAGGCGGTGTATTTACCAAAAGTGAGTGGATTTTGAATCGATTCAACTTCACGAGGAATCAAACCCCGATCGCTAACATTCAAAAACAATCATAACACGACCTAGCCTAACCCCGATAAATCTACAAAGCCACTAACACAAAGCCGCATATCCAACTTAAATGCACATCGGGTTGATTCTAAAATATCGGCTAGCAAACAACAACCCGCGACCAGTCAGTCACTTCTCGAATGTTTTCACTCGCAGTTAAACAATTTCGAGTTACATCACGTTGCTCACCGACCGCCATCTTTTCTGCGACTTACAACCACGCCGCCGTCCATAAACGTTATCGCGCAAGCCTCATTACGTCGTATTTTGCGTGCCCTAAACACACGCCGCCGCGTCGAAATGGAGTCAACGGCGTCTGCTCGGCTACCGACTTGTCAACACATCACATTTGTAACAACGCGGCCCGCGTACGTTAGCCTAACAGCCCGAAACTGACAGTCGGCGGCGGCAGCGGAAGCCGCGGCTGCTCCCGTTGATAAATGCGTAGCGAGCATCCGAACCGTCACCCCGTAAAATACATTGCGGCGGCCCTCTGTAAATAGTAATAAGTCTTTTACGGATGGAAGGGGTAGCTTTGTTGTTGTTTTTGGTGTGTAGTCATAATATACAGACAGGATTGGATGCTTTCCGCAACAGTGGAGCTGTGAGCACTAGTTATGGGCTAGCAAAACTAACTAACTAAGCGGCTGACTAACCGACTGACTGACCACCTGACTGACTGACTGACTAACAGACCGACCAACCAACTGACTGACCGACTACCTGACTGACTACCCGGCCAACTAATGAACAACTAACCAATCTACTACCCAACCAACTACCCGACCGAATACCTAACTAATGTAACTAAACACTAGATGATATCTGCCCATCTTCCCGACGACACGACCAACTAATGACCAACTAATGGCCAACTAACCAATATACTACCCAACCAACTACCCGACCAATTCCCTGACAATTAACCCACCATTAACCAACCAAATACCGGACCAACTAACAACCAACTAATCAACAATTAACCAACCAACTACCCGACCAACTAACCAACAATTGACTGACCAAGTACCCAACCAACTAACAACCAACTAACGACCAACCAACCAACATACTTAACCGAACAAATACCCGACCAACTAACCGACATACTAACCGACCAACTAACGACATACTAACTGACATACTAACCAACCAACTACTCGACCGACTACCCGACCAACCAATGACCAACTAACCAATATACTACCCGGCCAACTACCCGACAACCAACTATTAACCAACAATTAACCAAAAAGTAACCAAAAATTAACCGACCAACTACATGACCAACTAATCAACAATTAACTGACCAACTAGCCGACCAACTACCCAACAATTAACCGACCAAGTACCCAACCAAATAACCAACTACCAACCAACTAACCGACATACTAACTTACCAACTACCGTACAGAGTACTTGACCAATTACCGACCAACTAACCGACATACTAACCGACCAACTAACGACATACTAACTGACATACTAACCAACCAACTACTCGACCGACTACCCGACCAACCAATGACCAACTAACCAATATACTACCCGGCCAACTACCCGACCAACTCCCCGACAACCAACTATTAACCAACAATTAACCAAAAAGTAACCAAAAATTAACCGACCAACTACATGACCAACTAATCAACAATTAACTGACCAACTAGCCGACAAACTACCCAACAATTAACCGACCAAGTACCCAACCAAATAACCAACTACCAACCAACTAACCGACATACTAACTTACCAACTACCGTACAGAGTACTTGACCAATTACCGACCAACTAACCGACATACTAACCGACCAACTACTCGGACATCTACCCGACCAACTACTCGACCAACTAACCCGCTAACTAGATAACTCGCTACATAAATAAATAAATGTAACACATAGGCTGATTGTGTGCCAGTGACAGTTGATGAAACGCATTCCCAGCAATGCGCAAAGTAGGGGGTGGCAGATAAGAGGCTAAGTGCGGTGGGGTTGTTGTTTCTTGCGGACAACACAACACATATACTGTAATTTATATGCATTCCCCGGCGCGGGAGAGGTGCACCGGCGCGGCGTGCCAACTTGATCACATGAATACAAAAAAGGAGTTGAGATGTATTTACCTTCCTCCCGCCACAGAATGTTTGCCACTGGAACACAAAAGGAAGACAGCGACTTGAAACGCGTTTGACTTGGCTAGTCGGGAATAAATAGCTCATTAAAATAAAAAAACAAATGTGAAGCATGAATACAGGAGTCGGAAAAAGTTCTGTCAAACAACAACAACAAAAATTTGAAATGTTGTGCCAATGCTAGTCGGTTGGCTAATGTCAACAACGCAAATTAGCGCTAGCTAACATATCACGGCTTCTTTTCCTCATCATGCTACTTTGGTTTATTTGTACTTTATTACTTATTTCTTTATTTTTCCTTACGTGTCTTCTTGGCGGAATCTTCTACAAACAGCGACGAGATGTCCTCATCGACGCCCACCTCGTTCTTGGCGATGCAGGTGTAGGCGCCCGTGTCCTCGTAGCGCACGCTGCCGATAAACAGCTCGCTGCCGTTAGCTAAGAAGTAGGGAATTTGCAGACGTGTTAGTCTGTGCAAAAAAAAAAAAAAAATGCTCTCGGGATATTCTGCAAAAACTTTGGTGGAAAATTTGCATATCAGAAAAAAATAACAATTACATTTTAATTCAAAAGTGCTAATTTTCCTGATTCACTTTTATTTAGGCTAGTAGGGATTACCCGCATTTGCCGCTGAGTATTTTGAGTTACGTTCTAAATGAAATGTATCATTATCATATTATTATTACGAGCATGAGTTAAGTGCTGGGAGTTGAACGTTGACCCCGTTCAACCGAGAATAACTCAAATAGATCAAGTTAGCTAGCTAGCTAATAGATGACGAATAGCTAGCTCGCTAGCTAGACACGTAATACATAGCAAATAGATATCTAGCTAGGTAGCCAGAAACGGTGACCTCATTCAACCAGGAATAACTCAAATAGATCAAGTTAGCGAGCTAGCTAATAGATGAATAATAGCTAGCTAGTTAGACAGCTAATAGATAGCAAATAGATATCTAGCTAGATAGCCAGAAACGGTGACCACATTCAACCAGGAATAACTCAAATAGATGAAGTTAGCTAGCTAGCTAATAGATGACTAATAGCTAGCTAGTTAGACAGCTAATAGATAGCATATAGATATCTAGCTAGGTAGCCAGAAACGTTGACCCCGTTCAACCGGAAATAACTCAAATAGATCAAGTTAGCTAGCTATCTAATAGATGACTAATAGATGGATAGCTAGCTAGCTAGTTAGACAGCTAATAGATAGCAAATAGATAGCTAGCTAGGTAGCCAGAAATGGTGACCCCGTTACACCGGGAATAACTCGAATAGATCAAGTTAGCTAGCTAGCTAATATGTGAATAATAGCTAGCTAGTTAGACAGCCAGTAGATAGCAAATAGATAGCTAGCTAGGTAGCCAGAAATGGTGACCCCGTTACATCGGGAATAACTCAAATAGGTCAAGTTATATAGCTCGATAGTTAGACAGCTAATAGATAGCAAATAGATAGCTAGCTAGGTAGCCAGAAACTGTGAATGCGTTACACCGGGAATAACTCAAATAGATCAAGTTAGCTAGCTATCTAATAGATGACTAATAGCTAGCTAGTTAGACAGCTAATAGATAGCAAATAGATAGCTAGCGAGGTAGACAGAAATGGTGACCCCATTACACCGGGAATAACTCAAATAGATCAAGTTAGCTAGCTAGATAGTTAGACAGCTAATAGATAGCAAATAGATAGCTAGCTAGGTAGCCAGAAACTGTGAACCCGTTACACCGGGAATAACTCAAATAGATCAAGTTAGCTAGCTAGCTTATAAATGACTAACTAGCTAGCTAGATAGCTAGTTAGACAGCTAATAGATAGGTAGCTAGGTAGCCAGCAACGGTGACCCCGTCCAACCGGGAATAACTCAAATAGATCACGTTAGCTAGCTAGACACAGTGGAGTGTAATGGATAATTTCCACAGTAATAAGTAAGTGAAGGTGAATTATTGTATCAACTATAAGGGAAAGTGTCACCGAAATAAGGCGCAAGACAAAAACGCAATGTACGAATAGCGACGATCGATATGAGGATGTTCGAGTAAAAAGTTACCCACCGGAAAAAAATAAAAAACAAAATCCAATCGTGGATTTTTGTTAACTTCCCAAACAAAAAAAACTGGCCAAAAGGCAAAAAGTGTGCTTACCTTTGAGTGAAAGCTGCTTGGCCGAGCGCGGCTGCAACTCGGCGCCGTTTTTTAGCCACACCAGCTTGGGATCGGGGATGCCGTCGGCGTGGCAATGCAAGCTGGCAGACACGCCGGGCTCCTGGGCCTGAGTCTCCGGGTACACCAGGATCACCGGCGGGACTGTGGAGGAGGTGTTGGTTAAGACCACCAGCCACGCGGAATTACTTTCACAGCGGCGCGGAATGAATTCGCACGGCAAAGCGCTCGGGGGATGAACGTTGCGGGGGGGGCAGTGTAGGGGGGCTTTATTGTGGTTGCTCCATGAAAAAAAAGGTGTTGGACGACATGGGGGGGGGGGTCTGAGAGAATGAAGATGAGGAATGACACCTTGGTTTTGCGATAGAAAGCACCTCAGAGCCGGACAAATACACATTTATGTATTTATTTATTTATTGGATTGGATTTGCCTTTATTAGTCTCGCAGTGGAGAAATATTTGTCTATTTATGCCTCTATTTATTTGTGTATTTATTTTGTGTATTTGTCTATTTGTCTATGTATTTGTCAATGTATTTGTGTATGCATTTGTGCATGTATTTGTGTATTTAGTTTGTGTATTGGTGTATTTGTGTATTTATTTATGTATTGGTGTATTTGTGTATTTATTAAGTGTATTTATTTGTGTATTTGTGTATGTATTTGTCTGTATTTGTCAATGTATTTGTCAGTGTATTTGTGTATTTATTTCTGTATTTGTGCATGTATTTGTGCATGAATTTGTGCATGTATTGGTGCATGTATTTGTGCATGCATTTGTGCATGTATTTGTGTATTTATTTTGTGTATTGGTGTATTTGTGTATTTATTAAGTGTATTTATTTGTGTATTTGTGTATGTATTTGTCTATGTATTTGTCAATGTATTTGTGTATTTATTTCTGCATTTGTGCATGTATTTGTGCATGCATTTGTGCATGTATTTGTGTATTTATTTTGTGTATTGGTGTGTTTGTGTATTTATTTATGTATTGGTGTATTTGTGTATTTAAGTGTATTTATTTGTGTATGTATTTGTCTGTATTTGTCTATGTATTTGTCAATGTATTTGTGTATTTATTTCTGTATTTGTGCATGTATTTCTGCATGAATTTGTGCATGTATTGTTGCATGTATTTGTTCATGTATTTTTGCATGTATTTGTGCATGTATTTTGTGTATTTATTAAGTGTATTTATCTGTGTATTTGTGTATGGATTTATGTATGTATTTGTCAATGTATTTGTGTATTTATTTCTGTATTTATTTCTGTATTTGTGCATGTATTTCTGCATGTATTTGTGCATTAATTTGTGCATGTATTTGTGTATATATTTGTGTAGTTATTTAGTGTATTTATTTTGTGTATTTGTGTATTTATTGGTTGTATTTATTTGTGTATTTGATATGTGTATTTATTAAGTGTATTTTCTCTAATTTTAACTCATTCAGTGTCAGATGATCTGCATAAATGTATCCACTCCAGTGCCAGGGTTTTTGTCATTGTCACTCAAATTGCAGGACCCCACAGAATATTGACTTTTAGGACTAAATCTACATTCATTGCAGTGTAGGAAACATTACTCTCTTCTTTCATCAGAAAAAAAATAGTTAATTCATAAATTATATGGCTTTGGAGTTATCTGAGCTTGAAATGGGGGCGACGGTCCAAAATACAAGACAACACATACATATGCCTAAATGAGGAAGGAAATGAATTAGCGGTTCAAGGTAGCCAAAATGGAGTAAGGTATCAAGGAGCGCTTGATGTCCAAGTCGGGATTTAAGTTGCTAAAACTGACCGTTGACCTGCAGCACGTGCGTCTGGGAGACGTCCTCGTACCCGTAGGCATGGCAACTGTAGTTCCCCATGTGAATGGTCGTCACCTTGGTGATGTAGAGCGAGCCGTCGTCCCCAAAGTCCTTCAACAAACACACACGGAGAGACGGCGGCAAATGTCGGGAGGGCTGAAATGGTACGCCGCCGCAAAAGGGGGGGGGGGGGGGCAGGACGCCGGGGGTTATGCTATGAATCAACGCCCGGGTTGGCGTTTGGGAATTTGATCCTCGGTGCTGATAAATTGCAAGGGTTTAAAAATATAACAGCCATTAGCTTGATGAATAGGAGCGTTTGTTTGTGTACTGCGGTGCGCGCCAGGGGGGCGGGGCAAGTGGCTACTTTTTAATGGCGGATGAAGGCGTTTTTGTCTTTTTTATTCCCCCAAACGTATTCGCTGTAGAGCGGTCAATGATTCTTTTCGGATGACATCAATGGGGGGCGTGCCGGTGGGGGGGGGGGGGGGGGGGCAAAATGAATTTTAAAAATTAATAAATATAAAATCCGATCCGTCGTATGTATGATTGCCATGTCATTCAATGCGCCTCAATGTCATTTCTAAATGCGATTCCGAAAGTGGAAATGTCTTTTTATTGCCGATTCGCTCTCACGAGTGTGAAAAAAAATTGAAATAGCAAAAAATATGCTGGACAAATGTTATTAGTATATAATAATAATAATACATTTCATTTCTAAGCGCCTTTCAAAACTCTCAAGGTCACTTTACAGTCACAGGATGTTTTATGTCTGTGGGGGAGCAGCGGCAGCCACACGCGCCAGCGTTCACTCAACCTGGAAGCTAGGTGGCTAATAACTAGTTAATAGCTAGCTAGACAGATAGTGAATAGATAGCTAGATAACCAGCTAATTAGTCAGATAGCTAACAGACAGCAAATAGATAGATAGCTAGCTAGCCAGCTAGTCAGTAGATAGCTAGCTAGAGCGACAACTAATAGATAGCTAATGGTGATAGCTAGAACTAGCGCTAATATCTAGCTAGTTAGAGCTAGTATAGTATATTATCATTATTACTGTTGCTATTATTATTATGATTATTATTGTTATTATGATTATAATTATGATGATGATTATTATTATTATTATGATTACTACCTTGCTGGCTATCTAGCTGGCTACACAGTTGGCTATTTAGCTAGCTACCGAGCTGGCTATCAATTTGCTATCCATTAGCTATCTGGCTGGCTCACGAGCTACCTATCTGGCTATCTATTTGCTATCTATTAGCTATCTGGCTGGCTCGCTAGCTACCTAGCTGGCTATTGATTATTTATGATAATAATACTAATAATAATAATAATACATTTAATTTGTAAGCGTCTTTCAAAACTGTCAAGAACACTTTACAGTCACAGGATATTTTTTCTGCGGGTGAGCAGCGGCAGTATTTGCTATCTATTAGCTATCTGGCTGGCTCGCGAGCTAGCTATTTAGTTGGCTATCGATTAGTTATACAGCTAGCTAGGTAGCTGTCTATCTATTAGCTATGTAGCTAGCTATCGATTAGTTATACAGTTACCTAGCTAGCTTTCTATCTCTTGGCTATCTATTAGCTAGCTAGCTTTCTATCTATTTGAGTTACTTCATGGTTGAGTCAGTCATGTGATTGAAAAGTGACCTTGAGAGTTTTGTAAAGTGCTTAGAAATGAAATGTAGTATTATTAATTAAATGAAATGGATTACATACATTCAAAACATCGCAAAATGGAGGACATTTTTTTTTTGATTGGTCGCCTTGCCCTTGAAGTGACTTTCCTGTCGACTTTGAACATCCTGAAAGCGTATTTATTAATATTTTTTTTTTTTAACATTCAAGTACATTGCGTTGGCTTAGCTGTCTCGCACGTTGGCCTAAGACGTTTCTTATCACCCTCCTTGTCCTCCGTTTAGAATGATGAGTGGACGAAAAAAAAAGACGAAGACAAAGAAAACGAGGACAGCCAGAACGGGACAAATGCTTTGCGAGCTATTCAGCGACATGTTACGCCGCCATTGTTGCGGCAAATGTAAATTTGGGATTTCGCAAATGGCACCCGACATAATAGGACGTTAACCTTTTATTTCATCAAAATGGACGACGCTGCAAATTACACCCCCGGTTATTTCTATCAAGGCTTTTTTTTTTGTGCGGCTAAGGTGGCCCGCTAGCTGTGTTGCAAATAATGAAATTCCAATTTGCCATCTAAGATTTGTACTTTTTAAGCCTCTTGTGAAGCCTGAAAGTGTCACCGGCGCGTTCAAAAAACATGTTTTTTTTTTTATTTTTTATTTTGCTTCACCATCTTGAGCTACGCTAAAGACCTCTTTTCATTCGGCGCGTCTTTTGTGCGCTTAATCACGTTGTCGCCACTTACATGCAAATACAAATTGTTGCGCCTTTGACCAAATCAAAATGGATTATTCATTGCTTTTATGACGAGTGGCAATTTTTGCCGCGTCGTACGTCTAATTCGGACCTCGTGGCGTTAATGTAACTCAGAAATACTTTCGAAAATGTCAACAGCAGCGCATTTTGAATTAGAGTGAAAGGCAAAATTATACAAATACATAAAGTGTGTATTCCAAACATTAATTTCCCATAGGAAACCATTAAAATGAGAATAATCCGTTCCAAGGTCCCCATAAAACATAATTTTCTCATTTTCTCAGCCTTAAAACTACACAAAATATACCTTATTTTATGTATAATAAATGTGCTATGGTATAGTAATTAAAGAAATAAACTGTACTATATAATACATTGTTTTATTGACCTTTGTGATGGTCGTTGATGGCTTGATGGCATCGATAGCTTTTTGCATAAAGTGTCTCAAGGAGCTCTGGGTTGTACATCTTTGAAGTTGTGATATTTCAGCAGCAACAGATGCAGGCAGACACACTAGAAATTTCATTAATAGCTGGCGACATTAGCTTCAGCTAACACCTAAGCGCTAGCCCGATACATTCATTAATAGCTAATTCTGATAAAGATGATGTTGATTCCCTTGCTTGTCTTCACTTCAAATTGTACAGATGGCTTGCGCGGGTTATTTGTGGAGCCTGATTGATGGGATATTTTAACCTTGCAGTCTACACTCTGCCTTTGAACTATCAATAAAGTTGGAACGAGTCCAAATTTCACTGTTTTCTATCCATGTTCTCACCTTTTAACTTTTTTTTTCCCTTTAGTTTTTTTGTTTCAAGCTCTGTCGTCTGCCTTTCCTGTTCATGTGCAGCTATGTGTTTCTGTAACCCCCCCTCCTCCCCCTCACTGCTCCGTGTGACCAATCTCCGTCTTGACCAATCACGTGCGGCTTTAACCGAAGACTGGGAGCGGGGAATAGAGGACAAAAAAAGTCGGCTGCCATTTCTAGCTCCTTGTTAGGAGCTCCAAAAACCGGCTCATTCGCAAAGGACACATCACTCTTTGTGGCGCTCCGTGTGTTTCCCGAAAAATAGTTTGTATGCCAAGGTAAATTTTTAATACATTTAACGTTCATAAGGCGAAAAGTTCGTTAGCTAAAGCATTCGTAAGCTGAGGTATCACTCTATTATTTTTTTTTCCGCCTTTTGGAATAAAAAGCGAATAACCTCCCACCCGCTAGAAGTGCCCAATAACGTAAATCAAAGCAACTCACATTGATATCCTCCAAATCCAGGAAGTTGAGAACCACGCCGTTCCTCTTCCAGATAATAGGCGGCCGCAGGCTCCCCTGAATGGCGCAGGTGAGCACGGCGCTGAGGCCAACCGTCACCGCCGACACGCTGACTCGTTGGTCCTCCGACAGGCTCAGCTGGACCACCTCTGCCGAGACGAAAGGGGGAGGGGGGGGGGTGGATAATGGTATGATGAAATGTGCTGATGCGGCGAAACGGCAAGCGAGGCTTATTACATCTCCCGGGGTCCGACTCATTACTAGCGGAGCGAGGCGGATAAACAGCTGTCCTGAAGTGACTCGGGAATTTGAAAAAAAAAAGCAGAATGGGGGGGTGGAGGATACGGGGGGGGGCATATGGGCGAGAACTAAATATCATTCTTCTCATTAAGTCAAATTTATGCTCATTTGAATAGCTGCGCATGATTCCGTTCACATTTTTTGGTGAGGAGACTGGAGAGTTATTCTGCGCTTTTGCCGCCGTTCAGTACAAGGGAAGTAGCGCACAAGCTAGCTAGGTGTAATACAACGGAAGTAGCGCTCAAGCTAGCTACGTGTAGTACAATGGAAGTAGCGCGCAAGTTAGTCACGTGTAGTACAACGGAAGTAGCGCGTACGCTAGCCTCGTGTAGTACAATGGAAGTAGCGTGCAAGCTAACCAAGTGGAATACAACGGAAGTAGCGCTCAAGCTAGCCACGTGGAGTATAATGGAAGTAGCGTGCAAGCTAGCTGCGTGGAGTACAATGGAAGCAGCGCGCAAGCTAGACGCGCGTAGTAGAACGTAAGTAGCACGCAAGCTAGCCAAGTGTAATGGAACGGAAGTAGCGCACAAGCTAGCCACGTATAGTACAACCAAAGTAGCGCTCAAGCAAGCCAGGTGTAGTACAACGGAGGTAGTTCGCAAGCTAGCCAGGTGTAGTACAACGGAGGTAGTTCGCAAGCTAGCCAGGTGTAGTACAACGGAAGTAGCACGCAAGCTAGCCACGTATAGTACAACAGAGGTAGCGCGCGAGCTAGTCGCGTCTTGTGGAACGAAAGTAGCGCGCAAGCTAGCCCGGTAGGGTACAGCGGAAGTAGTGCGCAAGCTAGCTTTGTGTAGTAGAACAGAAGTACCGCGCAAGCTAGCCGCGTGTCGTACAACAGAAGCAGTGCGCAAGCTGGCTACGTGTCGTTAGCTCGGCTTCCTTTTGTCATCTGGTCGTCAGTTTGGGTTCGAGTGAGATTCAGGTTTGGGTTTCAGGATTTGAGGCGTCGCGGAAAAGAACGTGTTCGCCCCCGTGTTGTGTTCCGCGAGATGAGAAATCCCACTTCCTGGTTTGGAGCAATCGCGTCAAAAAGACCAATTAGCGAGATGTGCCACTCGGGAAGTTATTGGCCTCGGTAGTATCGTTCGTTCCTTTGCTTTGTCTTGTAAACGTGGTGACACGGTTGGTGTGTGTGTGTGTGTGTGTGTGTGACAACAGAGTCGCCAGCTCTCCGCATCAGTAATTCCTCCAGAGATGTCGTACGTGCTCCGCCTGCCATCGCTCTCACTTCCTCTCAGGCACGCTCTCGCATTCCCGCCTCGCTCAATCGTTGGAAATCCGAGCGACCCCCCCCCACGCCTCCTATCCACCCCTCCTGTTAAGACTCGTGCCCCGTTTTTTTTTACCTCTTCCATCCCGTTTTTTTTTGGGGGGGGGGGGGCGTTCTAGTCTGTCCGCATTTGTCAACCCATTTGAAATGATTCCTAGAATCCAGGAAGCCCCTCCCTCACCCCGCTTTGCCCAATTGTTTTGCTTTCAACTAGAATTCTAACATGTAAAAAAAAGAAAGAATGAATGAAAATTAGTATTGTAACACACACAAAAAAAAAACAAATAAATACATTTATAAGTAGCTAGCTAGCTAGCTAGCTACCTACATACCTGAGTAACCACCTAGATACCTAGCTACCTACCTACCTAGCAACCTCCCTACTGAGCTACCTACCTAGCTATATACCTACCTACCTACTTACCTACCTAGCACACGCAAATAAATGAATAAATAAATAAATAAATACATACATACATACATACATAAAATTAACATTATAAAAAAGAAAAAAAAATATGAATAATAAAAAAATGTATTTTAACACATGCAAAAAAATAAATTCAAATTGTATGATAACACACCAAAAAAATTAAAGATAGTATAGTAACACACGCTAATAATAAATAATTACCTATAACAAATATAGAAAATACTCAATAAATAATTACAATTACTATTCTAACATGCAAATGAATAAATAAATAAATAACTACATAAACACATAAATACATAAATAAATAAATCCATCCATCCATCCATCCATCCATACATACATACATACATACATACATACATACATACATACATAAAATTAACATTCTAAAAAAGAAAAAAAAATATGAATAATAAAAAAATGTATTTTAACACATGTAAAAAAAATACATACATAATAATAAAATGCTATTCTAACACATGCAAAAAAATAAATTAAAATTGTATGATAACACACCAAAAAAATAAAAGCTAGTATAGTAACACACGCTAATAATAAATAATTACCTATAATAAATATAGAAAATACTCAATAAATAATTACAATTACTATTCTAACATGCAAATAAATAAATAATAAAAACTGGTATTCTTACACACGTAAAAAAAAAGTATTTTAACACATGTAAAAGAATGATCAAAATGAATATTCTCACACGCAAAAAAAATAAAAAATGTATTCTAACATACGTAAAAAATAATTTAAATTAATATTCTAACACATGATCAATAAATAAATAATAAAAATGGGAATGCTAACACACGTGAAAAAAAAAAAATTGGTATTCTAACACGTGAAAAAATTAATAATGAAAATTTTTATTGTAATAAAAATAGTAAATATTAAAAATTAAAAAACATTTTAACACACAAAAACGAATAATATAATAATAACAAATACTATCTACCACCTGTTTGTTCCACTTAATATTAAATATTATCTCTTAAATTAAATATTAAAAATTAAAAAAATATTTTAACACACATTAAAAAAATAATAATATAATAATTAAAAAAAAACTGTTTGTTCCACTGTTTCAGAACTACAATATCAAGCTAGAAATCCCCCACCCGCACCCCCACCCCCACTCCGTTAACACTGCTGATTGATTAGCGGAGCTCCCGGAGTCCCTGAATAGTCAATTACTGGCTTCTGTGCAACTCGGCTATTCCGGGAGAAACGAATAGGGGGCGGTTGGGGCCATCATTTTAAAGATAATGTCATGACATCCTTGCCCGGCCATGCGGAGCGACACGGAGCATCCACAATTTGTCCCCCCCCCCCCCTTCCCCCTCCCTTGCTGTGTCACAATAGGTTCAAGTCACGGGGGGGAATGTTTATTTACTGCCTGAGCGTACTAGCGGATGCTGGTCGGCGAATCCGAACCTTTGACTCCCCTTTAACGCCATTCGCAGAAAAAAACACCCCCCCTGGTGTTTTTGCGGGTCATCTCTCATTTGGCAGCAAGGGAATCAATTTATGAAAGTGATGCTACGTGGCTAGCGTGACACGATAGCTTCAGACGCTCCCGATAATCCTTCATCTTGACAGTGAGGAGCAACAAAGCTCCACTGCAGCCTCCTTTTTTTTTCTCCTCGACAGCCGCCGCTAAGTGGTCTTTCGTGTTCTGGCTGGTGGGGGGGTCGAGAGGAAGAGATATAGAAGACGACAGTGTGTGTCGGGAAAAGGGTGAGGGCGGGTCATATGACCCAAGGGTCTCAAACGGAAGGCATTTTTGATGAGTTTCTGGCTTTTTATTTTTGATGTCACCACCCACCCCCCTATACTATCGCCCTCCCCCGGCAGAGTGATTGCCCCATGGCTACGTTCGCCAAGTGGGCCGGGATAAAAATCTCCGCCTAGGCGATAACGCGTTCGTGAGCTGTCGATTGTACGCCGGAGCAACAGGTGATGATGCTACGACTGCTTATCTCAAGGCCACTGGGTAGCCGAGGTGGTCGGGGGGTTTGTACGGTTGGCCTAATCACCTCAATTCGACCTAACGCAAACCCAAACGTCATGTCGTGATCTTTATTCCAACATGACTCTCAGATGTTGTCCCAAAAAAATCAAACTAAAACTACAGTGCTACCTCGGTTTACGAACCCCTTGACTTACGAACTTTTCGGTTTACGAACGTTAAATTTATGAACATTTTACCTTGGCATATGAACTTTTTTTCGGGATACACACGGAGCGCCACAATGAGTGATGTGTCGTTCGCGAACGAGCCCGTTCTAACAACAAAATGGCAGCCGACTGTTTTTGTCCTCTTATCCCCATCCCTCAGTCTTCGGTTAAAGCCACGTGATTGGTCAAGAACGCAGCAGTGAGGGGAGGTGGTTTAAACATTAAAGAGACAGGCGGACGACAGAGAGAGAATGACAATATGGATAGAAAACAGTGAAATTTGGACTCGTTTCAATTTTGATAGTTCAAAGGCAGAGTGTAGACTGCAAGGTTAAAATATCCCATCAATCGGACTCTCACAAATAACCCGCACAAGCCATCTGAACAATTTGAAGAGAAAAGACAAGCAAGGGAAGCAGCTATTAATGAAGTTTCTAGTGTGTCTACCTGCATCTGTTGCTTGATGCAAAAAGCTATCAACCCAGCTAAACAGAACACAATTGATGAGGAACAAGGTAAAATTATCGCAGAGAAAGCACCTACAAGGGATCATTCCTCAACATGGTGAAAGAAGAAGGCTATGTTCCTCGTCAAGTGTTTCATGCTGTTGAAACCGCCCATTCCATTCCATCAAGCCATCAACGACCACCACAAAGGTAAATAAAACGACTTTATTATACAGTACCGTTTATTTCTTTAATTATAACACTATATCACATTTATTATACATAAAATAAGGTATATTATGTGTAGTTTTAAGGCTTAGAAAATTAGAAAGTAGAAAAGGTTTGAGGACCTGGGAACGGATTATTATCATTTTAATGGTTTCCTATGGGAAATTAATTTTTGGGATACACACTTTTCGCCTCACACACTCTGTCTGCCAAGGTATCACTGTATGTAACTACATTGCAGTATTATATAAGCGCCCCCCCCCCAACCACCTCGCACCCCCTCGTCCTTTTCAACAACCATACTTTAGTCAAGAGATAAGCCCACCACGACAACGGGAGCCATCTGGACAACTCGCAAGCGAGCAGATGTTTCCCTTGAAGGAGGGGAACCAAAGTTCCCCAGAGAGGATTGGAAGGAACGATGACTTTTCTCTGCTGCCATGGCAAAAAAAAAAAAATAACTAAAATACTCAATTAAAAAATGATAATATGGAGTCAGGATGACATTTACAAGTCTTTGTTCGAATTTACATTGACTAATATTGTTGGGGATATCAAAATTGTCCGTTTCAGGACTTTGCTAGTGTCAAACGTGACTTAGCGCTACGTTAGCGATGTAGCGAGAACACGATAGAGTTAGACAATATGGAGATCGGTTGTTGGGACAAGTGGTGGGGGGGGGTTGAAATAATGTTTGTAGAGCTAGCGAGTGCTAAATGAAAAGATTCTATGACTCGATTTACGACTTGCGTGGCTCAAAGTAACGACTTGATTTTTACATTCAGCTGTCACTGGCAATCGATGGAGCGTGCGGCGTTAACTGCGTTAAGTTTAGCGTCGCTTGGTTTTTACGCGTTTGAGACACGTAAAAAAATAAAAGAAGAACTAAACATTTCATAAAATAAAGTAATAAATAAGGAAAGAAATACACTAATAAATCTTCACAAATAAATAAATAGATAAATAAATATATCAGTAGATAAATAAATAAATAAAACCATAGATAAATAAGTACATAAACAACCAAATACCTAAATATACAAATAAATACAAATACAAATAAATAAATTACAAAAAAATAACAACTAGATAAATAAATACTGTAACTAACAAAATAAATAATTAGATAAATAAATAAATACATACATACATAAATACGTAAAAAAACATAAATAAATAGAATAGTCAATAAATAGACTACTAACTAAATAACTTGATAAATAAATAAATGAATAAATAAATACATACATAAATACCTAAATTACAAAATAACTTGATGAATAAATAAATGAACAAATAAATAAATACATAAACAAATAGATAAATAGATCATTAACTAACAAAATTAATAAATAACAAGATAAATAACTGAATAACTAAATACATACAATAATACATAAATAAACAAATAAATAACAAAACAACCAAATAAATAGACAAATAATTAGAAACATGGATAAATAACTAACGAGATAAAATAATGAATACATGAATAAATAAACAAATACATAAATAGATAAATAGATCCTTAACTATCTCACAAAATAATTAAATAACAAGATAAATAACTAAATAACTCGATAAATACTATAATAAATGAATAAATAAATAACAAAAAAAACAAATAAACAGACAAATAAATAAACAAACAATTAATTAGAAAATAGATAACTAACCAGATAAAGGAATGAATACATGAATAAACAATGAATAAACAAATGAATGAATAAATAATAAATAAATACGTACATAAATGAGTAAATAAATAAATAAATAAAATTAATAAATAAATAAGAAGACACATAAGTAAATACATAAATACAATAAAAAATAAAATAAATAAGAATATAATAAATAAATAAAGTATACACTTGTATACATAAATAAATATCCAAATAACAAACAAATAAATAAATAAATCCATGAATGAATAAATAAATAAATAAATAAATACATAAATAAGAAAATACATGAGTAAATAAATAAATAAAATAAAAATTAAATAAGAAAATCATAAATAAATAAATACATACATAAATACATAAATAAATAAATACATAAATAAATCAATACCTACATCCAACCATACATACATACATACATACATACATACATACATACATACGTACATAAATACATTAATACGTACATAAAAGACATGCATAAATACATAAAGATATAAATAAGTTGCTACAAAGCATCGACTGTCCATTTTTTGGGGTCATATCTCGGCGCCTAGATCGATGGCGAAGAAGAAGAAGAAGAAGAAGAAGAAAGGAAACGGAATGCCAGATTATATTCAGCGCGCCGTCGGTTCAGTTGTCTCTAATAATCACCCACAATTCTTCCCAATATGAAGACCAAAGTCTGTCAGGGGCGGTCAAAGTAAAGCCTCGGATTTGCATGCCTGCGTTTAATTAGATGTGAAATTTTCAACGGAAAGCAAGGACAGGCGAGTGAGGGCAGGGGTGGGATTAGTCTCCGTGTAATAACGACAGATTAATTGACGACTAAGTCGTCCACCCCCCCCGCCCAGGTCAGAACGATGATTTGACATGATCCCCGGGTTGCCGCTTCCCGCCGTCAAGTTCAATTTGTCTTCCGAGGAGATCACACTGCCAAAGCTCATATGAGTCACTTTGGCCTGGATTCAAGTGGACGTGGACTTTCATCACGGGGATGAAATAAATTGGAACCCCTCAAAAGAAAAAAAAAAAAAAAATGATCACGCTCATCATGATAAGATGATTTTAAAATCAATAATCCTACAACGGATGTGCGTGAAATTTGATTACTTTCCTCCCAGTTGCTGAGCGTAAACAATACCTGACTGGTGGTCAGGTATTGACATGTCCCCCCCTCTCTCCATGTCTGAGTGTATAATAATAATAATAATAATAATAATATTTTGAGTAATAATAATAATAGTAATAATAATAATAGTAATAATAATAATAATAATAATAATAACAGTGATAGAAATAATAATAATAATAATAATACAAATACTAATAATAATAGTGATAGTAATCATAATAATAATAATGATAGTAACAATGATAATAATAATAATAATAATAATAGTGATAATAGTGATAACAATAATGAGAGTAATAATAAGAATGATAGTAATAATACTAATAATGCTAATAATGATAATAATAACAATAATGATAGTAATAATCATAATACTCATAATAATAATAATGATATAATAATAATACTAATGCTACTACTACTACTACTAATAATAATAATAGTGATAGTAATCATAATAATAATGATAATAATAATAATAATAGTGATAATAGTGATAATAACAATAATGAGAGTAATAATAATAATGATAGTAATAATAATACTAATATTGCTAATAATGATAATAATAATAATAACGATGATAGTAATAATCATAATACTCATAATAATAATGATGATATAATAATAATACTAATACTACTACTACTACTACTACTACTAATAATAATAATAATAATAATAGTGATAGTAATCATAATAATAATAATAATAATAATAATAATAGTGATAATAGTGATAATAACAATAATGAGAGTAATAATAATAATGATAGTAATAATAATACTAATAATGCTAATAATGATGATAATAATAATAACGATGATAGTAATAATCATAATACTCATAATAATAATGATGATATAATAATAATACTAATACTACAACTACTACTACTAATAATAATAATAGTGATAGTAATCATAATAATAATAATAATAATAATAATGATAATAATAATAATAGTGATAATAGTGATAATAGTGATAATAACAATAATGAGAGTAATAATAATAATGATAGTAATAGTAATACTAATAATGCTAATAATGATAATAATAATAATAATGATAGTAATAATCATAATACTCATAATAATAATAATGATATAATAATAATACTAATAATACCACTACTACTACTAATAATAATAATACATTTTGTTTATAAGCGCCTTTCAAAACTCTCAAGAACACTTTACAGTCACAGGATATTTTTTTCTGCAGGTGAGCAGTGGCAGCCACACGCTCCAGCGTTTACTCAACCCAAAAGTACACATAAATGCATGAATAAATAAATAAATAAATATACAAGTGGATAAACATTCACCGCATTTTTTGGGTGATTAAGAAGTATAAATAAATAAATGGAAATATAAATAATTGGATTGGATATCCAATCCAATCCAATTAAGAAGTATAAATAAATAAATGCATGAATGAAGAAACAAATAATAATAATAATAATAATAATAATAATAACAATAAATTACATTTTTAAGCCCCTTTCAATACTCAAGGACACTTTACAGTCATGTAATTTTTTTTGTGTGGGTGAGCAGCGGGAGCCAATAATACATTTCATAACCCCCCCCCCCCCCCCCCCCCCCCCCCGGCGTTGCGCAATAAGTGGATCACCGTCAATAATAATAATAATAATAATAATACATTTCATTTTCAAGCGCCTTTCAAAACTCTCAAGGACACTTTACAGTCACAGGCTAGTTTTTCTGCGGGTAAGCGATTGATGGCCGCCGAGCTTTTGCGGCTTGTGTTTCTTGATTAAATGATGGCTTCCCTTCCCCTTCCTGCGCTCATCTCTGCCTTACATCAAGACCCCCCCTCCCCCTGGTGGTGGGGGGCGGGGTCCACTGCCCACTCCCCTTAATTGTCGATGGTGCACTTCTTTTACCGCAACTTTTCCTTTTCCCTTTCTGCTGTGGGTAACGGCGCCCATCGCGCTAAATAAATGATTCGGCTATTAAACAGACAGGAGGCAGTTGCCATGACAACCGGGCCTCCAGGATCTTATAGCGAGCAGAATAACCATCCACTGTTTTTTTGTGTTAGCTTTGGAGTTGATTATTGGGAGAAATAATTTTTTTTTTGCCATTTAACGATAGCGATAGGTGCTACATGGGAAATATATGGGAAATCAGGGATCTGTTTTAGGTCCACTTATCTTCGCAATTAGATAAAACTTCCATTTGCATGGAAAAATTAATCAAATAGTTTCGCCAAGACCACCCCTACCGCCTCCCGTCTGCTAATTCAGCGGAGACTTTCCGCCATTTTTTTTTCCTCTTCTTTGTCACCGATGGTTATAAATGGCTATGACACGAGACGAGTAGACGATGTGAAACTGACGATAACATAAAACTGGGTGACGACTGAAAAGTTCCAAGACCCGTTATGGTAATTTTCACCACCACTGGGCGCACCGTATTGAAACGGTCAGTTCCCGATACTATCTATCTGTCAACTTGGCCGTAATTGTGGTTTCCTCCTCCAGCATCTGCCCCACCGCTCTTTGTGTAATGGCGAAGTTGGGAAAGTCGACTGATTTTTAAATTCGGGAAAATCCCTCGCCCGCCCGTCCGTCCATCTTTGATGTATTGTCCGTGGCGTCCATTTTGGACTCGGACCGAAATTCGAGTGGAAATGTTTATGTATGCGACGACAGATGCTAACACTGTGTCAACGCCCCGCTGTCAAATGAGCGGCTAATTGCTTCAGGCTAGGAAAGCTAAGCTAGTTTGTTGTTGTTTATCTTCTGGAAAATAAATGACAAAAAGAGGTTATACGACTTGCATAAAACGCATTAGCTAAAGTAATAATAATAACTAATAATAATACTAATAATGATAATAATAATAATAATAATAATAATAATAATACTACAGTAAAGTCTCGTTATATCGATATTCAAGGGAGTCCGAAAAAATATCGATATAACCGGGACTATCGATATATCCGATATCGATATAACAAGACTTTACTGTAATAATAATAATAAATAATTATAATAATAATAATAATAATAATAATAATAATAATAATACATTTCATTTATAAGCGCCTTTCAAAACTCTCAAGGTCACTTTACTGTTACAGGATTTCTGTGCGTTCACTCAACACGAAAGTAACTCAAATAGATAGAAAGCTAGCTAGCTAGCTAATAGATATCCAATAGCCAGCGAGCTAGATAGCTAGATAGCTATATAAATGGCCAGATAGCTAGATAGCTATTAATGAAGCAGGTAACAGCTACTTAGCTAATAGTTAGCTATAGTTAGCCATGGTTAGCTAACAATTATTTATCCAAAAGGATACACGCTGGATGGTGATATTTGTTTGTTGTGTTGTTTTTTTTTTTCTTGTAATTGAACACAGCTATTTTTAGTACAATATTTCTTAATAATAAACAAAAGTCAAAAGAACAAAAAAAAATGTCTTCCCAACGAATCAAATGTGACACAGCCAGTAAATCCTTCATGAGCAACCTATTTCCCCAAAAATATGTCTGCGTGTGTGTTTTCGTGAACCCCTTTCGGAGTCGTTACATCACAACTGGGCTAATTGACATAGTCCCGCCCCCTAGACCGCCATTTTGTATGTTTTGGGAAAAGCCCCATTCAAAACAGGCTGATTTACTAGATAAGCTTCTGCATTCTTGGCTATTTTGATAATAGCACATGAAACCTAGGGTATTCTTTTCATAAAACGCCGCATTGATTGATTAAAAAAAATAAATAGAACAATAAATAAAATGGCGGCTGACTTTTTCAAACAGGCTTTTTGGGTTCTTATATTGTTGGGGAATTAGTGTGGATGTAATGAGATGTCGGAGGTGCTGTAATTCAAAGGCGGTGGCGGATTAGACGGCTCGGCAGGTGCCTCGGCGGATAAAAAAAGGAGCCGACGCGCTCCAGATCGGGTTCTTTGTGCTTCGTCAGTGAGAAGATAATAGCGTCGTAGCGTCATGCTAGTCGTGACACTAGCAAGCGACCTGCCGCCGGATGCGTTTTATTTTCGAAGAAGATCGCCGGCGTTAGGAGGCGTTTATGCTAACATGCTAGCTTAGCGGTATGCTAAGCACAATGCGTGGTGGTAGAGTTAAAATAAAAATGGATGAATGACTCACGGAAGGCGGTGTAGAACTCGTGCAAGCTGAGGTGTCGGTCGTTGTTGTAGTCGTCGTAGCGCAGAAGATCCCGCGTGGTGCAGTGCAATAAGGTGCCGTCCAGGTGCTCCTTCATGGAAATCTGACACACAAGGAAAAATATTGGAAGTAATCAATGTGTTTTTCACGCCTCCAGCCTCCCGTGAAATTAAATTAAAATTATATAAAATAATACTAAAAAAATAATATAAAAAAGAAATACATCCATAATAAAAATACAAAATAAACAACAAAAAAATAAATGGATAAAAAAAAATACATAAAATAAAATGCAATACAATTAAAATAAATTACAAATACATTAAAAGTACAAAATAAACAACAAAAAATAAATAGATAAAAAATAAAATAATAAAATACAATACAATACAATGCAATAATATTAAATAAAATAAAATAACAAAATAAAATAAATTACCACACATAAATTTCAAGCCCCAAAATCATAGTTGGGTGTCATCCGCGAAGCAGTGAAAGTGAATGCCAAACTTACGGAAAATATTGCCAAGAGGAAGTAGGTAGATAATAAAGAGAAGTGGCCCCAGGACAGACCCTTGAGGCACACCAGAGGACACCGGAGAGGACCGTGAGGTGAACGAGTTGATTTGGATGAATTGTGCGCGATCAGAGAGATAGGAGTGAAACCAGCGGAGTGGGGTGTGGCTGATGCCTAGGGTGGAAAGTCTGTCGAGAAGGATAGGGTGGGAAATGGTGTCAAAAGCTGAGGTCAGGTCGAGAAGAATGAGGATGGAGAGTGAACCGGCATCGGCTGCCATAAAAAGATCATTCGTGATTTTTATGAGAGCCGATTCAGTACTGTGGCGGGGGCGGAAACCAGACTGGAATTGTTCGTAGAGGTTATTGTGAGTGAGGTGTGAGTGAAGCTGGGAAACAACTGTCTTTTCAAGAATTTTGGCGATGAATGGAAGGTGGGAAATTGGACGTAGGAAAGAAAATGCAAAAAAAATTGTAATATAAATGTTATTGATATGTAAATAATTTGTATTTATATATAAAGTGTATTTTTCACAACCCACCTTCCCAAAAACTAAAGCTAAAATTAAAAATAAAAACTTCAATTCAATTAAATAATAGAAATACACAAATAAATAAATACATACATAATAAATACTAAAATAAAATCCAATACAATAAAATACATGAAAATACCTTAAAACAACAAACAAAATAAATTAAAATACCATAGATAAATTTAAAGCCATAAAATAATAAAAGAAACTGCAAAAAATATATATATATGTATACATTTTATTTATATGTAAATTTATATCAAGGGTATTTTTCACACCCTACCTTCCCTAAAACTAAAAATAAAATACAATAAAATAAAATAAAAACATGAAATGAAAAAAAATAAAAGTAAAAATAAATAAATAAATACAGAAATAAATACATACATCAATAAATACATACATAAATACATAAATAATAAGAAATACAAAAATGTAATCCAATTCAATATGATACAATAAAATAAAATAACAACAAAATAAAATAAAATACCATTGATGAATTTAACGCTCCAAAATAATAAAAAAAACTGCAAAAAAATATGAATATAAATTTTCTTTCTTTGTATATCATTTATATTATACTTAAATATTTTTTTTTTAATTCAAAAAAATACAGAATAAAAGGTACAATGCAGTTTGAATAAGTAAAACACACACTATCATATCAACCACACTACAATAGCAACCAAAATACAGTAAAGTCTCGTTATATCGATATCGGATATATCGATAGTCCCGGTTATATCGATACTATTTCTATGCACGCACAGAGAAAATTACATGCAAACAGGGTCGGATATATCGATAGTCCCGGTTATATCGATATTTTTTCGGACTCCCTTGAATATCGATATAACGAGACTTTACTGTAGTTGCAAAGAGTGCGCATGAGAACATCTCCTATTGTGGCTCCCTGTGCCCATCCCCATCCCCACCACCATCCCCCACCATCATCCCGCGGCCATGATTTTGCCGCCGTCCCGGTTTATCGCTTCCAATTGATTGTCTCCATGTGTTGAGGCGGATTAGAAGGACGTGACAAATTTAATTCATATATTTCGGGACCTCCGGCGGCCTACATGTTCTATTGATAGCGTCTGATCTGAACCCCCCCCCCCCCCCCCACCACCACTAATCAAAGTCCACGACCGCCCCCCCCCCCCCATCTCCACCCATAAAGACCACCTTGTGTCTCGTCTCATTTACATTCCCCCACAAAGTCTTTTTGGCGCCTCTTTGCCACTTGACGTCATCTTTAGCTTCATCTCAACGTCAAATTAAAAATAATGAAAGGATTATGATGATATTATTATTTTATTTTATTTTTTATATCTGGAAAAAGCCAGTCATAAATCACTCCCGAGTTTTTAATTTTAAACAACCAAATAGGAAACAATGGCGGCGAGGTGACAGGAGATTAATTACTTGCAATGTTTTATTCAGATTTGGCAGCCGCTTATTAATTTCAACGCCCGATTTTTTTTTTAAACGCATGACACCCCTCAGCCCTAGCGCAAAAACAACAAATATAAATCGATAGGTTCATTTTGTGTTGTTCTGGTTCCTCATTTTTCAGATTTAGCTTTCCAGCCCAACAGAAAGTCAATGAAATAAAAAGTCAAGCGCTATAGCGCTTTTAGCTTTTTCCATTGACGCGCCACCGGAGTCGCCAGCACGCTTTCATACGATCGCAACTAGCGCTCGGCACGCTAACGCATCGTCGCTTTCGTAACACGTGTTGAGCTACAAACGATACAAGATCAATTCACGTTGGCCGCCGCCCACCTTGTCCAGTTCCTCGCCAACCAATCGTCCGTCACGGTTGGCGTCCAAGTATTTAAACATGGCGTCCACCAGCGCCCGCCTGGCTTCCATGTCCCTCTGCCGGTTGCGTTCAGTTTCAGGGTTTTCCCGGTTGGTCTTCATATCCAGTAGCAAAGTCTTCAGGCGGTTGTACTCCGACATGGTGCAGGCGTTACCTGCCGTGCAAAAGAAAATTTGAGCTGATTCGGTCCAGAATCTGTTCAGCGACTCCGAAGAGCCGACTCAAATGATTCCGATCAATGCGTTCGCGACATCGGATTCAACGGTCCCGGACTCACCAAATTATCAGACTTGTTGACAAATTGGGACCTTTGAGCGATTTTATTTATTTATGTATTTATTTATTTATCTATTTGTCTATTTGTCTATCTATTTGTCTGTCTATTTTTCTGTCTATTTGTCTGTCTATATTTCTGTCTATTTGTCTATTTGTTTGTCTATTTGTTTGACTTTTTGTTAGTGTATTTACCTGTCTATTTATTTACTCATTCATTCATTCATTCATTCATTCATTTGTCCATTCATCCATTATTCCATTTATTTATTTAGTCATCTGTATATTTTGTCATTTATACATTCATCCGTTTATTTATTAGTTAATGTATTTAGTGTTCAATATATTTTATCCATCTATTTATTCATTTTTCAATTTATTTGTCTATTTTTTATGTATTTTTCTTTGTATCTACTTTCTATTTATCTATTTATTTATTTTTAGATTTATTTATTTGTGTATTTGTTTACATATTTTACTATTTATCTATTTTTTGATTTGTTTGTTTATTTATTTATTTGTTTATGTATTTATTTATTTTCTATTTATTTCTCTATTCATATAGTTATTTAGTCATTTATTTATATAATTATTTATTTATTCATTGATCAGTTTATTTGTTTGTCCGTTTATTTATTTTTAGATTTATTTATTTGTGTATTCATTTATGTATTTTTCTATTTATCTATTTTTTGATTTGTTTGTCTATTTATTTATTTATTTATTTATCTGTTTATTTATTTATTTATTCATTTGTTTGTTTATGTATTTATTTATTTTCTATTTATTTCTCTATTTATTCATATAGTTATTTAGTCATTTATTTATATAATTATTTATTTATTCATTGATCAGTTTATTTATTTGTTTGTCCGTTTATTTATTTATTTATTTATTGGGCCGTCCTACTCTTTTTGGGCACTTGTTGCATCACAGCGACTCATTTGCATAATTTGACAGCGCGTCAGTCCCCGTTAATTACGAATAATCCACCTAAAGACAAAAGGTAAACATCCGCTCAAGATCCTCGTCCTCCCTTTTGGGAAGGCGGTGGGAGAGATTACGCCGTTTTCACACCACCAGTTTTTTTCTGAAATGGAGATGCCTAAATTAATTGCAGGCGGCGGCGACGACGGCGCCATTATTTTCTCCGACAAGCTCTTCCAAAATCAATTAGGACGCCAAACACGTCTGCCGCACACTCCGAGCGGGCCTTGAAGGCGGTGGAGGGAGGACGCGTAAATAAACGACAGACGGCGGCGGGAAGGTTTTATTTATTTATTTATTTATGTATTTATTTTCTTACTATGCATTTTGACAGGAAAAGAGAACGCCCATACTTTCTAAATAAGTCACCGTCTGCAGACGGCGCGACAACTTTCAAACCTTAATCAACCAAATTATTCTGAAAGTCCAATGTCATCGTTGCAAAGCAATTCGAAATGTTTTTTTATTTAGTTTTTTTTTATTCACAATTTAAGTCACCGTCGATTTTTAAACAAGCTAATATTAGCCGCCATATTTTGGGACACTGTAATAATAATAATAATAATTTTAATAATTTTAATAATAATAATAATAATTTTAATAATAACAATTTTAACAATACTAATTTCAATAATAACAATTTTAACAATACTAATTTTAATAATTTCAAAAAAATTATTAATAATAATAATCACAATAATAATGTTTTTAATAAGAATAATTCTAATAATAATGTTAATAATAATGTTTTAACAATTATAATTTTAACAATACTAATTTTAATAATAATAATAATAATAATTTTAATAATAACCATTTTAATAATACTAATTTCAATAATAACAATTTGAACAATACTAATTTTAATAATTTCAAAAAAATTAATAATAATTTTAATAATAATAATCACAATAATAATGTTTTTAATAAGAATAATTCTAATAATAATTTTAATAATAATGTTTTAACAATTATAATTTTAACACTACTAATTTTAATAATAATAATAATAATAATAATAATAATATTTCTAATAATAATAATAATATTGCTCACCCACAGAAAAACTGATCCTGTGACCGTAAAGTGACTTTGAGAGCTTTGAAAGGTGCTTATAAATGAAATGTATTATTATTATTATTATTATTATTATTATTATTATTATTATTATTATTATTATTATTACATTTTCCAAATCCCGAATAAATTTGCCAATGGCAGCGAATGAGTTAAAAATAAGAGAAAATTTAGCCGGGAAATAATTAGCCGTAGCATTTTTTTTTTTTTAATTGTGATTTCCCGGTATGTGATAGGGCTTCCGTTCACCCTCGGGCGAGTGCGCTCGCTGGCTCACGGTTTGGCAGCGCCGAAACAAGGTCGCCATTAGAGAGGCGGGCCAGCACTGCTGCTGTTTCTGGCAGCAGGTAAGCAGAGAGGGGGGGAAAGGTGGGTGGAAGCTGGAGAACAACAGGGCCATTAAGCAAGAAAGGGAGCTAATGAAGGGGCAAATTAACAAAATGCAAAAAAAAAAAAACAACAAACGACGCGTAGCTAGCCGCCGTCGCCTTTTGTTGATCATTTAGCCTCGGCTAAACGGGTCACAAATGAACTCCACATCGAAAACGCCAACTCTATTCAACATAAAAAATGGCGCCGTGACTTTACAGTCACAGGATAAGTTTTTCTGTAGGTGAGCAGCGGCAGCCACACGCGCCAGCGTTCACTCAACCCGGAAGTAACTTAAATAGTTTGAAAGCTAGCTAGCTAATGGATAGCAAATAAATAGCTAATAGGTAGCCAGATAGCCGCCAGCTAGACAGCTTACAGCCAGTCGGCTAGACAGCTAATAGCCAGCTAGCTAGCTAATGAATAGCAAATAAATAGCTAATAGGTAGTCAGATATCTGCCAGCTAGACAGCTTACAGCCAGTCAGCTAGACAGCTAATAGCCAGCTAGCTAGATAATGAATGGCAAATGAATAGGGAATAGACGGGCAGATAGCCAACAGCTAGCCAGCTAGACAGCTAATAGCTAGCCAGCTAGATTTATGTCCACGTCGCTATCAAATAAGCCTGCTAATTTGGTTGATTCAGACATACTTCGTTTCATCATATAAAAAAAAAATATAATAATAAAAGAAAATCGTCTTCATCGCTGCTCTCTCAGTAAAGACGGCCATTTTTTTTTTTGATGAATGCGCTGACGTGCCCGCCATTAAAAAGTCCGATAGCGAGGAAAAAGAATTTTGCTGACGCGGGTTAAAAGTCACTTGGGCGTGCGCGAAATTAGCTTTGACCTTACATGCACTTGCTTGGATATTGTTAAAAAAAATAACACATTTTGGGATTAATTTTAACTCATTCACTACCAGACGTACAAAAATATGTCCACTGCTAGTTTTTTTTGTCATTGTCATTCAAATTGCAACACTAGAATATTGAGTTTTAGGACTACATACATATTACATTCAGTGTAAGGTCCTGGAATTCAAGTGACAATGACAAAAGCCCTGGCACTGGAGTGGACACATTTTTCCATGTCGGGCAATGAATGAGTTAAATGTTATTTTATTTTTACTTTTTAAGCTTTAATGATATTTTGTCATTTATTTTTGTTTACATTTTTTTTAAATCTTATAATAATAATAATAATAATAATAATAATAATAATAATAATAATAATAATAATAATAATAATACATTTAATTTCTAAGCGCCTTTCAAAACTCTCAACGTCACTTTACAGTCACCGGATAAGTTTTTCTGTGGGTGAGCAGCGGCAGCCACGAACGCCAGCATTTACTCAACCCGGAAGTAACCCAAATATATGGAAAGCTAGCTAGCTAATGGATAGTTAGCTAGATAGTTAGTTATCCAGCTAGCACTAATAGATAGATAGCTAGCCCGCTAGACCGCTAATAGCTGGCTAATAGATAGCTTCTGTTTTTTTTTTTCTTACCACTTTGGCCTCGATGTTGTCGGCACTCTAAGATTAAACATGGCGGCCATTAAAAATATATATATACTACGTATATTGCATTGTATTCTTTACATCTGCCCCCATTTCAAGCTCAGATAACTCCAGACCCATATAATTTAGGAATTAACTCTTTTTTTTTTCTGATGAAAGAAGGGCATCTACGGTTTTTAACGCTGCATTGAATGCTTATGTACTCCTAAAACTCAATATTCTGTGAGTCCTGGAATTCGAGTGACAATGACAAAAACCCTGGCACTGCAGTGGTCACATTTTTGCACATCGCCTGGCAGTGAATGAATTAAAATGTCAAGAGTACATTTTTGTTGTCGTTATTTGACGGGTAGCGCACACTGCGTTTGATAGCATCCGGCGTTGACGTGTGTTCCCCCCCTTGGAAGATGTAAAACGCGGCAGTCATGAGACGGATCGATGCATTTATTCATGGGGGTAATTGAAGACGGGAAGGATTGGAGGGAGGGGGTTGGGGGGGGGGGCATGCTCATCAATCACTGTGTCACATTTGAAATTCACGTTCTCGCCTCAACGGGAGGACACGTGACTCGGCGGGTGGCCTAGTTTACTTTTGCGCCAAGACCACCTCTACCACCTCTACTGACTCCTGTCTGCTAATTCATTTTTTCCCCCCTCTATGTCACCGATACCTAAAAATGGCTCTGACACGAGACGATGTGAAACTGGAGCCGCAACGGCGATGCGACGGATCTTACGTAAATGACGATTACAGAAAACTGGGTGACAACCGATAAGTTCCTGACCCGTAATTATAATAAGATGTATTACAATAGTAATTGAAATGGTCAGTTCTGAATAAGAGTAAGAGTGAGAGTGAGAGTGAGAGTGAGAGTGAGAGTGAGAGTCAGAACAAGAGTCAGAACAAGAGTCAGAGTCAGAACAAGAGTCAGAACAAGAGTCAGAGTCAGAACAATAGTCAGAACAAGAGTCAGAACAAGAGTCAGAGTCAGAACAAGAGTCAGAGTCGGAACAAGAGTCAGAGTCAGAAGAAGAGTCAGAACAAGAGTCAGAGTCAGAACAAGAGTAAGAGTCAGAACAAGAGTCAGAACAAGAGTCAGAGTCAGAACAAGAGACATCGTCAGAACAAGAGTCAGAGTCAGAACAAGAGTCAGAGTTAGAACAAGAGTCAGAGTTAGAACAAGAGTCAGAACTATCGTAAGAACAAGAGTAAGACCAAGAGTACATTTTATTTTAAGCGCCTTTCAAAACTCTCAAGGTCACTTACCAGTCACAGGATCAGCAACTCAAATACATAGAAAGCTAACTAGCTAGCTAATAGATAGCTAATCGATAGCTAGCCAGACAGCTAGCTAGATAACCAGACAGCTAATGGATAGCTAGCTAGACAGCAAGGGAGATAGCTAGCAAGATAGCCAGGTAGCTAATAGATAACAAATAGCTAACTAGGTAGCATATGAGCAAAATTGATCAAAACGGCAGTTTGAGGCAAGAAAAAAAAAATCAATACAGCATAAGAAAACTTACTCTCTTCTTTCATGAGATATAAATAGTTAATTCCTAAGTGTTATAGATCTGGAGTTATCTGAGCTTGAAATGGGGGCGGTTGTCCAAAATACAATGCAATACAAACATTTATATAACCGAAGCTGGAACAAAGCGCTAACATGGACAAAAAGCGAATGCTACCCCCTTGTGGAAAAGAAAAAAAATCATTGCCAGAGGCCATGGCCAGCGCTTTATCAGCACCCAAGCATGAACAAAATAAAAATCGAAAATGCCGCTCTAAGTTTTCAAATTCTCCTTCAGTCAGCCGCTTTCTCCTCGTTCAATTTTTCATTTCAACATCACTCCGAGATTAAACGCTAACGCATTCGATAGAGCGCCGCGCCCGCAATCTCCGACGGACTTTTTTTTTCCTCTCCGGGGTCCCTGAGATGAATCGGCATGGCCGATGTCGCAGGCGGGAATTTCAAGGCGGAAAGATTTAACGCGGCTTACATCATGACTAGCGTGGTTAGCTTCGGGCCGCTAATTGGGGCTTTGGTGCGAAGTGTACTGGGTGGGGGATTCAATGAAGAAGTCACGGACTGTGGGGGGGGATTTTCGGGGGAACTTTTTAATGTGATCACGTGTGAAATGTAGCAAAAATGTTGATTTATCTCCCAATTTCTCCAAATATGTCTGGGTGTGAGGCCGTATGCTAAATTATGACATCACATGGTGACTTTTTTACACCCCATCCGCAAAAAAAACCAACAACACCCAGTTCCTCATCCGATGATTTAATCAGATCACCTAGACAAAGTTCAACAACCAAATAATAATAATAATAACAACAATAAATATAATAATAATATAATGTTATAATATAATAATAATGCTAAAATATAATAATAACAATAATAACAATAATAATAATAATAATGTTATAATATAACAATAACAATAATAATAATAATAATAATAATAATAATAATAATGATGATGATGATGATAATAATAATAATAATAATGGGATAATTTTTTTCCGTGGATGAGTAGCGGCAGACACACGTGCCACTCAATTAGATAGAAAGCTAGCTAGCGAATAATAATAATAATAAATTGTATTTATAAGCGCCTTTCAAAATGCTCAAGGACACTTTACAGGCACAGGAAACAATAGCTAGCTCGCTAAACAGATAGCTAACAGCTCAACAGCTAATAGATAGCAAATAGATAGCTTCACATCTTCACATAGCAGAGAATCACTTTTCACAGTCAAAGGGTAAGCAGAGCTCAAGTGCTAATATATATATATATATATATATATATATATATATATATATATATATATATATATATATATATATATATATATATATATATATATATACCAAAATAAATGCAAGCTAGTTAGCTAGCTAGACAGATAATAGATAGCAAAGAGTCACTTGTCATAGTCAAAGGGTAAGCAGAGCTGCAATGCTAACACAGATTAGCTAACAGCCATTCCAACGTTAGCGACTGATATAATATTGTATGTATGTATATATATATATATATATATATATATATATATACAAAAAATAAATGCTAGGTAGCTAGCTAGACAGCTAATAGAGAGCAAATAGACAGTTTAGATAGATAGTAAAGCATCACTTGTCACAGTCAAAGGGTAAGCAGAGCTGCGATGCTAACACAGATTAGCTAACAGCCATTCCAGCGTTAGCAACTGATATTCTGTTCCGCTTAGGCGTGTCCGTCACTTACTCGCGTTGCTAGCTACCTAAATAGCATCAACGTAAAAGCTATTTTTTTTCGTCGATATAGCGTGTCAGGAAGCAGCTGTGCTTGTATACACACACAAACACACACTCAAGCACGCTGAGGTGTCACGTTCGTCCGTTCCCATGGCAACAAGCCTACAAGGAAAACGAGATAAGGATGACGTCGGCCGTCCCTTCCAGAGACGAGCCGCTTAATCATCGACCCGACGGCGCTCGCGTACGTCACGGCTCCAGATTGGGTGTAATTAACGTTGGCGCGCCGCTAAATTTAAGCTAATGAGCGCAAAGTAGACTTAGAAAATATACAACTTGTGCCAAGTTCTCACACACACCGTGTTCCCCCCCCCAAAAAAAAAGAAATAAATCGCAATAAGGCTCATGATGGTTTATCCCACGTTGGGAAATTGGCGGTTCACACCAGCGGGAGGCCCGTTTCGCTACATCATACACCCGCTCAAAAACCCCGCGAACCAGGAAGCACCTCGGACAGCTGTGTCGAGTGTCGACATCTTTGAGGAAGGAAATGAAATACAGTGATACATTGGCTTACGAAGTTAATTGGTTCCCAGACAGAGTGTGTAAGGTGAAAAGTGTGTATCCCAAAAAAATATTTCTAATAGGAAACCATTGAAATGGGAATAATCCGTTCCCAGGTCCCCATTAAACATAATTTTCTACTTTTTAATTTTCTAAGCCTTAAAACTACGAAAAATATACCTTATTTGATGTATAATAAATGTGCTATGGTATTATAATTAAATAAATAAACTGTACTGTATAATAAAGTGGTTTTATTTACCTTTGTGATGGTCGTTGATGGCTTGATGGAATAGAGTGGCCGGTTTTATCAGCATTAAACACTTCATGAGATGCTTTCTCTGCGATAATTTTATCTCGTTCCTCATCAATTGTGTTCTGTTTACCTGGGTTGATACCTTTTTGCATCAAGTGTACAGATGGTTTGTGTGGGGAGCCTGATTGATGGGATATTTTAACCTTGCAGTCTACACTCTGCCTTTGAACTATCAAACAAGTCCAAATTTCACTGTTTTCTATCCATTTTGTCACTCTCTCACTGTCGTCCGCCTGTCTCTTTAATGTTTAAACCGCCGCCCCCCCACTGCTGCGTTCTTGACCAATCACGTGGCTTTAATTCAAGATGGCGCCCCCCTGTGTGGCTGCCTCCACAGCAGCTCTTTCCCTTTCTTGTCTACTTTTTCACTTCTTTACTTTTCCGTTTTTGTTTTGCCTGATCTCGCTCCATAAACCTACGGAGAGGAGATGGGCATCTTTTCTTTTGCTCATCGCCGTTATTTTTTACTTTTTCATCGCTCCTGTGAACGGGGAATCCACGCGCACGCGGAATCCCATTGTTTACAGTCGAGACCAGCTACTAGCGTGGCGGGCTAATAGCGGACTAGCGGCCGCCGCACCAGACATCCCCGATGAATTGAAGAGGAGGAAACGAGGATGTCGGGCTGGGAAAGATCGCCGCAAAAGAACGAGGAAATACCGACACGTTCTCCCGTCCGTCATCATGGGGAACGTGAGATCGCTCCCAAATAAAATGGACGAGCTGGCGGCGCTAACGCGACATCAGAGGGAGTACCGGGAAGCCAGCTTGCTACTCGTCACGGAGACTTGGCTTTCGGCAATCACTCCGGACGCCCACGCAGAGTTGGAGGGCTTCCAACTCGTACGAGCGGACAGAAATGAAGGCAGCGGTAAGCAGAAAGGAGGGGGGATTGCTGTATTTGTGAATGACAAATGGTGCAATCCTGGGCACATCACGGTGAAGGAAAAACTTTGCACTCGGGACATCGAGCTGCTAGCCGTTAGCCTTCGGCCGCATTACCTGCCACGGGAATTCTCACACGTCATAGCCGTGACGACGTACATTCCCCCTACGGCAAATGGCGGCGCTGCCTCCGATGCCCTCATATCTGTTGTAAACAAGCTGCAAACCCAGTCCCCCAACGCCTTGTTTATCATCTCAGGGGACTTCAATCACATTTCCCTGAAATTCTCCCTCCCAACATTCACACAGTATGTAACTTGTGCCACCAGAGACAATAACATATTGGACCTATTTTATTCAAACGCCAAGGATGCATACAAACCCTCCCCCCTCCCCCCTCTCGGAAGAGCAGACCACAATATGGTTTATCTCCAGCCTGTGTACAAACCCCTTGTCCAGAGGCAACCAGCCGTGACCCGCACGATCAAAAGATGGTCCACAGAAGCTGAAGAAGCTCTGCGGGACTGTTTTGATTCAACCAGGTGGGAGCTCTTTACTGAGATTCATGGGGAAGACATTGACTCACTCACCAACACCATCACAGACTACATTAACTTTTGTGAACAAAACACCGTACCCACCAGGACTGTGCGGTGTTTTGCCAACAACAAACCATGGATTAATCCCGACATAAAAGTCCTCCTGAAGGAGAAGAAAAGGGCTTTTGTGTCGGGCAACAGAGAGGAACTGAAGGCCGTGCAGATCCAACTGAGGAGGAAGATCAGAGAGGGGAAGAAGGCCTACAGGATGAAAATGGAGGAGCAGCTGCAAGCCAGCAATGTCGCTGGTGTCTGGAAGGGCCTGAAAAACATCTCAGGCCACAAAAGCCCAGTGACATTGAACGAAAAAGACAAGGACTGGGCAGATGAAATCAACCGCTTTTTCAATCGGTTTGATAAGACGCCAGCCGCCCCCGGCCCACCGTCAACTTCACCTGTAGCTGCACCTGCACCAACTCTCACTGTGGCCTTACCCTCCCTGCCCCCTCTCACGACCAGCTTTCCGCAACCAACAACTGCCCTCCCAACCGTTGCCACACCCTCAGCCGCCACTCTGCCTCCTGGTTCCTGCCTGTCTGTCACAACTGCGCAGGTGAGGAACCAACTGAGGAGGATGAAGGTGAGGAAGGCAGCAGGTCCGGATGACATCAGTTCCCGACTCCTCAAGACCTGCTCCGACCAGCTGTGTGACATTGTCCAGCACTTGTTCAACCTGAGCCTGAAGCTGGGCAGAGTTCCACAGCTGTGGAAAACGTCATGCCTGGTCCCAGTGCCCAAGATTGCCAACCCCAAAGAGCTCAACAGCTACAGACCGGTGGCGCTGACGTCTCACCTGATGAAGACGCTGGAGAGACTCGTCCTCGCCCACCTGCGACCGCTGGCAAGCTCATCGCTGGACCCGCTGCAGTTTGCCTACCAGCCCAGCATCGGTGTGGAGGATGCCATCATCTACCTCCTCCATACGGCGTTGCTGCACCTGGAGAATGCTGGGAGCACGGTGAGGATCACATTCTTCGATTTCTCCAGTGCCTTCAACACCATCCAGCCCAGTCTACTGGGGGACAAGCTGCAGCATGCCGGAGTCGACCATCACCTCACATCCTGGATTACAGACTACCTCACAAACAGGCCACAGTACGTGAGGGTAAAGAACTGTGAGTCGGACAGGCTTCTCTGCAGCACCGGAGCGCCGCAGGGAACAGTCCTGGCTCCATTCCTCTTCACCCTCTACACCTCGGACTTCAACTACAACACCCCAACCTGCCACCTTCAGAAGTTCTCTGACGACTCAGCTATTGTCGGCCTCATTACAGAGGGAGACGATAGGGAGTACAGGGGACTGACAAAGGACTTTGTGGACTGGTGCCAGCAGAATCACCTCCAGATCAACACTGGCAAAACCAAGGAGCTGGTGGTGGATTTCTGCAGGAAACAATCGTCACCTGCACCATTGAACATCCAGGGTTCGGACATTGAGAGGGTGACCTCCTACAAGTACCTGGGTGTTACTCTCAACAATAAACTGGACTGGACAACAAACACGGATGCCCTAATCAAAAAGGGACAGAGTCGCCTCTTCCTCCTCAGGAAACTGAGGTCTTTTGGAGTTCAGGGGTCACTCCTAAAGACTTTCTATGACTCTGTGGTGGCATCAGCCATCCACTATGGCATTGTCTGCTGGTCAGGCAGCATCACCACCCGGGACAGAAAAAGACTGGAGCGCTTTGTCAAGCGGGCCAGTTCTGTCGTGGGCTGTTCGCTGGACTCTCTTGAGGAGGTGGGCAACAGACGGACGCTAGCTAAACTAAAAGCTATGACGGACAGCCCCTCCCACCCCCTCCTGCCCATCCTGACAGCTCTGGGTAGCTCCTTTAGCCAGAGACTATTACACCCGCGCTGCAAGAAGGAGAGGTACCGCCGCTCGTTCCTACCGACTGCTGTCAGGCTTCACAATTCCCAATGATCACATGTGAAAAAAAAAAAAAAAAAAAAACTGGACACTTGTAAATATGGGTTGTTGCAATATATCTTAATGCATCTCTTGATTCTGCACTATGTACAGTCTTGTTTATAGAACGGTTTTTGCACATCTACATTTGCACAGTATACAGTTGACATTTTTATTTTGTTATGCTTAGAATATCTTGTTTTCTATCCTTTCACTCCCACCCCAACCCCATCCCTCTTCAATTGCTGCTGTGGACTGCAAATTTCCCCATTGTGGGACGAATAAAGGTATTCTGATTCTGATTCTGATTCTGATTAACTGACGACTGGGGACGGGGAATAGAGGACCAAAACAAGCTGGTTGCCATTTTCTTTTACGGGCTCGTTCGCGAACGACATCACTCATTGTGGCAGCCTCGTGTGTATCCCGAAAAATAGTATGTATGCCAAGGTAAAATTTTCATAAATTTAATGCTCGTAAACCGAAATGTTCGTAAGCCAAGGGGTTCGTAAACCGAGGTATGACTGGAGTGTCAGGAGGGGGCGAGGGGGTCAAAATTGTATCACAGTCAAAAGAGGCAGACAATGCAGCTGTGTAAACGTTTTAACTGCAATTACATCCATCATGCCGTTGTGCGTATGTACTGTATATCGAGCTATAGAAGTACGTGCGCGATTTGAGCAGACTGAAAAAGTAATTACAGAAGCTAAGATGAGTGTTTGTTTATACTAGAAGTGAGGTTGCCACTCAGGATTACATTTATCTCACTCACACACACACACACGCACACACACAAACAGATATTAATGTCCTTGACGATTATTAGCTTTGGCTAAAGCTATGCTTTTGCTAACAAATAATGGATATTAAAAATATATACATTTATATATAAACAAAATACAAATAAAATTAAAAATGCAAAAAATACAAATGAAGTACAAAAAAATTACAAATACAAATAAAAATATACAAAAAAACACACAAAAAATACAAAAATAATACACAAAAATTGAATAATACAAAGATACAAAAAATATATAGATACAAAACAATGCAAAAATACAAAACATTGGAAAAATACAAACATTAAAATCATTTAAAAATTAAAAACATTTCAAAAATTACAAAATAAGAAGAAAAAAATGCAATTAAACAATTACAAAATAAAACAAAAAAAACATTACACATTTTAAAAAATAAATAAGTTAAAACAATGAAAAAATAATTTTAAAAAATTGAAATTTTAAAAATTGTATATCATGAGAACAATTACAAATACAAATTTAAATAATTATAATAATAATTAAATAATTTAAAACATTAAACATAAAATATAAATAACTAAATACAAATAAATAAATAAATAAATAAAATACAAATTGCCGCGTGACACCACTCCCACGAACGGTCTCAAGGACCCTTGGGGGGGAAAAGGAAGTAGGCCATTTCAAGGCAGCCATTAGGGTGCAAATGCTAGTGGGTGCTACCTTGACCCAGGTGAACTGAGGAGTTTCATTTGTCCAAATGAGCCCCTGATTGAAAGGGGGTGTCAGAGACAAACGGGACACCCCAAATTGCTTTTTTCGTCTCAAAGTTTGATCATTGATTATTATTCGCCTGTGTAAAAAAAAAAAAAAAAAACAGGACCCAACTTAAAATGATACATTCCATCAATCATATTTACATACTATATATATAATACATATTTATATACGTCCGCATCAACGAAAAAAAAAACACTTGAACCATCCCATAAACAGGTGATTTAACAATAGCAAGCTAAGTCGATAGCAATGCCGCGCGTGTAGCCAGCAGGCACTTTCCACAGATGGCGTGAGGGAGGGAGGGGGGGGGGGGTCCTTTGGGGACTTCGCCACCTGTAACGCTAAAAACTACCCGAAAAAAGGTCAACGGCATCCATCCGCGGCGGCCATGTTCTCGCAAAAAAAATCACAGGGGGATGAGCTTGGGGGCGAAAGGAAAAAAAAAACGAAGAACAATAACACGCACCGCTAACTAACTTTGCTCAGGCAGCTGTCGGGGTCGCCCGTTTTTTTTTTCCCCGTGGGTCCTCGAATTAGCCTCTCCAGGAAGCGTCGCGCTAGCTAATAACGAGCATCAATGGCGGCGTGACTCGCGCCGCTATAGTTTTTGATGGGGGAAATTGATATCAAGCTAACTCGTAAAGCCAAGTGGGGGGGGGGATTCCGTTGGTCCGATCAGTCAGTCCGCTCGCGACTTAGCGACGTGCCAATCGAAGCTAGCTCACGCGCCCTCTGGCCTGACATCTCAGGCGGACATAGGCGCTCGTATATTCCGACGTCTGACAGCTCCCATTACGCGACCGCTGCCGTGTTGGAGGAAAGCTTCCCATAATACCCCCCCCCCCCCACCCACACCCACGCCAACTCGTCCCTGCAGACCCAAAAAGCGAGAGAAGCATCAGTCGTCGCAGCGCATGACGAACGAGCCTGAACGGATGACAAAGTGTAGGGGAGTCGATTAAATGGCAAAATTCAATTAATGTGAGTGCAGAAAAATGAATTTGAAAAAAAATATATATATTATTACACAAGTCCATTTTAAAATCGTTCTTGGCCATGTTTCAACTCAAAATGAATGGTCGGAGGCTTATCCCATTGAGGTTTCAAAAATAAATAACTAAATAAATAACTAAAGGAATAACTAAATAAATAACCAAATAAATAACTAAATAAATAAAGTATACACATGTGTACATAAATAAATATACAAATAACAAACACATAAATAAATAAATACACCCATTAATAAATAAATAAATAAATGAAGATAGATACAGACATAAATAAATAATTAAATAAATAAATACATAAATAAAATATACACATATATAAATAAATACTCAAACAACGCATAGATAAGTATATAAATAAATAAATGTACAAATCAATAAATACATAAAATACATACACACATAAATAAATAAATATACAGATGAACAAACAAATAAATAAATAAACGCATGAATAAATAAAAATTAAAAACATAAATAAATACACCCATTAATAAATAAATAAATACATGAAGATAGATACAGACATGAATAAATAATTAAATAAATAAATAAATAAATACATAAATAAAATATACACATATATAAATAAATACTCAAACAACACATAGATAACTATATAAATAAAAAAATATACAAATCAATAAATACATAAAATACACGCATAAATAAATAAATAAATATACAGATGAACAAATAAAGAAATGAATAAATAAACGCATGAATAAATAAAAATTAAAAACATAAAAAACATAAATAAATAAATACACCCATTAATAAATAAATACATGAAGATAGATACAGACATGAATAAATAATTAAATAAATAAATAAATACATAAATGAAATATACACATGTATAAATAAATACTCAAACAACACATAGATAACTATATAAATAAATAAATATACAAATCAATAAATACATAAAATACACACATAAATAAATAAATAAATATACAGATGAACAAATAAATAAATAAATAAATAAACGCATGAATAAATAAAAATTAAAAACATAAATAAATACACCCATTAATAAATAAATAAATACATGAAGATAGATACAGCCATAAATAAATAATTAAATAAATAAATACATAAATAAAATATACACATATATAAATAAATACTCAAACAACACATAGATAACTATATAAATAAATAAATATACAAATCAATAAATACATAAAATACACACATAAATAAATAAATAAATATACAGATGAACAAATGAATAAAGAAATAAACGCATGAATAAATAAAAATTAAAAACATAAAAAACATAAATAAATAAATACACCCATTAATAAATAAATAAATACATGAAGATAGATACAGACATGAATAAATAAATAATTAAATAAATAAATACATAAATAAAATATACACATGTATAAATACATACTCAAACAACGCATAGATAACTATATAAATAAATAAATGTACAAATCAATAAATACATAAAATACACACATAAATAAATAAATAAATAAATAAATATACAGATGAACAAATAAAGAAATAAATAAACGCATGAATAAATACAAATTAAAAACATAAAAAACATACATAAATAAATGTACAAATAATAAATAAACGCATAGAAATACACAAATAAACAAATAAAAATATAATACATTTAATTTCTAAGGACCTTAAACACATAATTAAAAAAATAATAAAAACAAAAAAATAAAATAAATGAATAAATAAATAAATATGCAAATAATAAATAAATAGATATATAAATACATTCACTATTAAATAAATAAATTAATAGATACAATACATAAATACGTTCACTAATAAATAAATAAATAAATAAATGAATGAATGAATGAATCCTAACCAAAAAAACAGAGTGGCAACCAAATTCTCCATTTTGCCTCGACGCCGCTATTAAAGCCATACAACCAACAATAAGCAAACAAAGCGTCGGCGCCAGATGAAATCATTCATCACTCTCCAATTGCGCGCTCGGCTAGGCGGCATCTTTTGTTTTTCTTCATCTTTTTTTTTTTTTTTTTTTGGGGGGGGGCATTTGCATCCCTCATAATGGCTCCAAAAATCATACGCCACCACCTGTTAGCACCACCGCAGATGTGACCGAATTGCCCCCCCCCCCCCACCCACCCACCACTCACCCCTTTCAATCAATCACAATAAAACGACGGCTAACAAGGAGCTTTGCTAACCGCCGCCGAGCGTTTGCTCCCAAAACCTTTCCAAATGTGAAACGCAGTAACGAGCTGTGAACAAATGACGACGCAGCTAATGACTCTAATTAATAACATACGGCGCAAATGTGGGTGAACAGTGGGACATCCACTACTGCCAAATTCAATCCTCTCATCACCCCCCCCCCCCCAATCTGTTTAACAAAAATCTTTTTGAATGATTTTATTATCAGCCAGAGAGAGAACAAAGAAACACAGATTCTAATGATACATCCGTAATGACACCCGCCAACATGAATTAAATACGCGATTTTTATTTTATTATTATTATTATTATTTTTATTTTGGATCATATAATAAGCTCAAAACAAAGCAAATTGGTTTTCTTTATTTCTTTCTTTTTTTAATTTTTTTTTGCTTTACGTCTATGTAAGCCCTCAGTCGTACAGGAGTGGTCCATCGGTGAAAATGTTTCTTCAGCCATCATCTATACTTTTTTGTGTCGGAAGTTTCGCTTCTTATCCAAGAAGCTACGTCAGCGAACTATTTTTTTGCTGGTAGTTTCGGCCCTATATATATATATATATACAGTAAAGTCTCGTTATATCGATATCGGATATATCGATAGTCCCGGTGATATCGATACTATTTCTATGCACGCACGGAGAAAATTACATGCAAACAGGGTTGGATATATCGATAGTCCCGGTTATATCGATATTTTTTCGGACTCCCTTGAATATCGTTATAACAAGACTTTACTGTATATCCCTACTGTCCAGATGTGGCAGTGCCAGACTCTGCTATGATTGGTCCCTGCTCTCAGGTTGGGGGGAGCAGAGGACTACCCCCTGGGCTACACATATTACTTCTATTGTGCTGCCTGAGTATGGGGTCTACTACGACTGGCCTGATCGCCCCATTTGCTCTGGTATCAGCATAACGAAGCTTATGTCGCCTAAGAACGATCTAAATTGAACCTCACCCCCACCATGGCAATTTAGTGAAGGGTTTTGCTGTTTTTTAGCTTTTTTTACTTTCCTTTCAAACCATCTATTTTCTTTCGCTAAGATTTTAAGCTCGTTATCGTCAAATGAGTGGTTGCTAGCTTTTAGGTGCATATGTACAGCCGATTGAGACCCACTAGAATTATCCCTGCAATGTTTTTTTGTTTTTTTTGCTTTGTAGAATTTTTTGGGGGACAGCGAGTTGTAAAGGAAAAAATATGTGAGCGGTCTATAAAAAGATGCTATTAATCTTGCCGTCGCGTATTGATCCTACAAAAAGGGCAAGTCCAGGAATGTGTATGCGGGGAAACGATCGCCGTATCGATCCAAGCGAAGCGTCTCGGGCATGCCACGTATCCCGTCCACTTAGCTCGCGAGTTATCCGTCTCTATAAAATCCGCACTGTATGGACTGCAGACTGACTGGGGGTAGATCCATTTTCAATGTTAGTAGCAGTAGCATTAGCAAAACTAGCTCTGACATGCGGTGGTGACTTTTCCCGTTGTTTGTTTTTTTTTCTTCAAAATGGCTCAGGTTAGTTTAAGACTGTGCTATTTCGAAAGAGTAAAAAAAAAAAAAAAAGGACCAAAACGTCTGTTTTTTGTTTGTTTGTTTTTTTGTGTGTAACAATGAATCCAATTGAACTCCAAGTACAGTGAGACCTCAACTTACAAACACCTTATCTTACAAACTTTTCGTCTTAAGAACCTCTAATTTATGAAAATTAAACCTCATAATAAGCACTATTTTCATAATACACACCCACCACGGCTGGCGGAGTGATCTTCGGCGGAAGCACACGACCGAACAGCGCTCCAGCCGGCGCTACTTTGCACACCCCCTCTCATTGAATGCACACGTCGATCGCCTACTTGGAGCTTTTTGCAGATAATTTTACTATGATGGGACCGGAAAAAAACCCACAATGCAGTGTATTTATTTCATTACAATACAATAGCACATTTATTATACATAGAATAAGGTATGTTGTGTGTAGTTTTAAGGCTTATTTAGGTAAAAACTATATTTTATGAAAACCCGGGAACAGATTATTCCCATTTTAATGGTTTCCTATGGGAATTTTTTTTTTGAGATACACACTTTTCGCCTTACACACTCTGTCTGGGAACCAATTAAGTTCGTAAGTTGAGGTCTCACTGTACTAGTAACGAGGGTGGGAAACGCGAGTCATCCGTCTCTATAAAATCTGCGCTGTGTGGAGTGTGACTGGTTGTTTTTTTTTTTTTTTTTTTTTTTTTACATTTTCAATTCTAGTAGCATTAGCATTAGCGGAACTAGCTCTGACATGCTGTGGTGACTTTTCCCTTGTTTTTTTTTTTTTTTTGTTCAAAATAGCTCAGGTTAGTTTAGGACTGTGTTACTTCGAAAAAGTAAAAAAAAAGGACCATAAGGGTGTCTTTTTTTTTATTTTATTTTTTGTGTGTATGCATGGTCGGCAAAAAACAATCTAACTTAACTCCAGCACCCGCCACCTCAGGGAAATTAACCGCTAGAAACTGTTCATGATGGCTCCCAAAAAAAAAGCGATGCTTTGATCCCGGAGTTAACAAGCGAGGCGTTCAAATACTAGTAAGGAGCGTGGGAAACGCCACACTCAGTCCTAATAAATTGCTCCGAGCTGGAGGCTGCATCTTTTTTAATCAACTGTGAGGTCTCACGATCAAATTAGCGCCCTGATGATTCGCCGACGAGTGTCCCTTGCGCTTACTCCAATGTGGGCCATTATTAAAACTGTCGCAGCTTGGAATTGAAGCGGATTTACGTGGGACGGGAGATGTGAGACAATCTCTTTTGTTGTCAATGGATGCTTCAGCTTTGTGGTTGCTTTCAATAGTTAGCTTGTAGCAGACGTGCACATTTCACCATGACGTCCCTGATCCACTGGTGAAAATGACGCTCCTCGTTAATCTAAAACTGCTTCATACAACAAAGAGGGTGTAGAAATTATCTGCCGGAGTTTGGTAGGATTGGTATTATTTACTGTGACATCATAAAGTCATTTTTTTCAGAGATTAGATGTCTTGCTGGCTGGCTGTAAGCTCTCTAGCTGGCTAACTGTTGGCTATATGGCTATCTATTCGCTATTTATTTGCTATCCATTAGCTATCCGGTAGCTAGCTAGCTCGCTTTCTATCTATTTGAGATACTTAAAGTCATTCTATTTACTATCTATTAGCTAGCTAGCTATCTGGCTACCAAGCTAGCTATATATTTGCGATCTATATGCTATTTTCTATCTATAAGCTATCTAGTTGGCTATCTAGCGAGCTAGCTATTAGTTATCGATTAGCAAGCCAGCTAACTTTCCGGGTTGAGTGAACGCTTCCGCATGTGCCTGCCGCTGCTCACCCACAGAAAATCTTCATCCTGTGACTGTAAAGTGACATTGAGAGTTTTGAAAGGCGCTCATGAATAAAATGTATTATTATTATTATTATTATTATTATTATTATTATTATTATTATTATTGTTGTTGTTGTTGCAGCTAGCTAGCAAGTTGCAGATCCGCCAGAACTAATCGTCCTCTTTATGGGCACATAAATTTTTAGTGGGACACTTTGAAACTGGCAAAAACAAACCTTCTCAGACCCACTGTGTCACCATGACAACCACCCCCCCCCCCCCCCTCACCCTCTCCCTCTGTTATTTGTCATTCAGTCGCATTCAATTGCAAACAAGTGACCGTGTAAGTCAATTAGCTTGTTGTGAAAATATCTGGCGCGCCACCTCCAACTCCGTTTCCGCTTGCCCGCTGTTATTTCATCGCCGGCAGTCTTAATCATGACACCTAACCACCTCCCCCACCCCCCACATCTCCTTTTTTTCGTTGTCTGGCTTCAGCGGCCTAATGTGGCAAGCAAACGTGGCTAATGTGGATTAGCTATGCGCGCCGACGCGGGCAAGGGATCCCTTTCGGCTTAACAGGGGCGATTAAACCCGCCGCCACGATCGGGCATGTGAGCGCGCATGTGAACTACACTAAGAAAAACTGAGCTTTTATATTTACACATGGCGTACCTTTGAGGGGATCAGAGGATATTTCATCTGACCTGGAAAAGGAGATTGTTAGCCACGCCGCTAACAGATGTTCGACAAGGACGGGGGGGGGGGATATCAGGGAGTGGCGTAATCTCCAATCGGAATGAAGTGGAATTTTAAGTAGTGTTGTTGTCAAACGACATAAGAGAAATTGTGTATAATATTTAGCGTTAGCGGCGGCGAGCCTGCACGTTAGCTTGGCGCGATATGAAACGTGCGGCCCTTTTTGATCCAGGAAGTAGTTTGGTTTTTGAGTTTGACAAGTTTTCATGTTTTGTTTTTCTTTTTTGCCATTCTCCAAAAAAAGAAAAATGGCTGCCAACATTTTTTTTTCCTCTATTCCCCGCCCCCAGTATTCGGTTAAAGCCACATGATTGGTCAAGAATGCAGCAGTGAGGAGAGGTGGTTTAAAAATTAAAAAGACAGGCAGACGACGGAGAGAGAGTGACAAAATGGATAGAAAACAGTGAAATTTTGACTTGTTTCGACTTTGATAGTTCAAAGAGTGTCGACTGCAAGGTTAAAATATCCCATCAATCAGGCAGGTTAAAATATCCCATCAACCAGGCTCTACAAATAACCCGCACAAGCCATCTGTACGCTTGATGCAAAAATCTATCAGCCCAGCTAAACAGAACACAATTGATGAGGAACTAGGTAAAATTATCGCAGAGAAAGCACCTACAAGGGATCATTCCTCAAAATGGTGAAAGAAGAAGACTACGTTCCTCATCAAGTGTTTAATGCTGATGAAACCGGCAACTCTATTCCATCAAGCCATCAACGACCATCACAAAGGTCAATAAAATGACTTTATTATACCGTAGAGTTTATTTCTTTAATTATAATACCATAGCATATTTATTATACATAAAATCAGGTATATTGTGTGTAGTTTTAAGGCTTATTTAGTTGAAAATTATGTTTTATGGAGACCTGGGAACGGATTATTCTCATTTCAATGGTTCCCTATGGGAAATATTTTTTTGGGATACACACTTTTTGCCTTACACTCTGTCTGGGAACCAATTAAGTTCCTAAGCCAACGTATCACTGTATTTTCCATTTCCCAAAAGTTGTCAAAAACGGTTCTTTTTGACATTAGAGAGGCGGCGCCGCAATAGTCTTGACTTGTGATCACGATAATAATAAGCACCGGCGGCGTTTTAAACCCGATCGGACGTAGCGGAAAATAAGAATTTCGGCAAACACAGCGTCTTTGTTTTTCTTGACGAAAGACCAGGGAAATAAAAAAATGACAATCTCCCATCATGTGCAGTTTGCGAGAACAAAAAAAGCTTTGCGTACACACTGTCGCCTTCCTTCGCCGCCGCATGAATGGCGTCGCATTTAAGTGCCGTTGTCAGTACTTGTCAGGCTATCGTTTCCCAGACGACAAAGTCGACCCCGAGCGCCGGGCATGGAGCTGCTGACTGCAAGAAACAATTTGATTCTTTCATCTCCATTAAATGAGTATCCACTACAGACGGCCCCGGTTGCCACGGTGATGGCGGCGGCGTAGCGGCAGGCGGCGCGCCTGACAAGTGCCTCAAACAAACAATTGTTTGCTTCCCGCCGAAATGTTTCTGTATTAAATTGGAAGTCAAAAAGCCTTCAAGTAGGCAGACTTCATTTTAGGGTCCTTCACACCCCTCGAGGGAGCTCTTGAGGTGCCTGCATCAAAACAAGCTATAAAAACAATTTATTTTAATTAAAAAAAATACAGTTGGCGACGCAAGCCTGCATTATTTATTCATTTATTTCTTCCACATATTTTATTAACTCATTCACTGCCAGGCATGTACAAAAATGTGTCCACTCCAATGCCAGGGTTTTTGTCATTGTCACTCAAATTCCAGGACCCACAGAATATTGAGTTTTAGGACTACATAAACATTCAATGCAGCGTCCGAAACCTTAGATGGTCTTGTTTCATCAGAAAAAAAACAAGTTAATGAAAATTAATAAAGTTTTATGGGTCTGGAGTTATCTGAGATTGAAATGGGGGCAGATGTACTAAATACAATAGTATGTACATATTGGTTCATTTAGCACTTTAACAACACTTAAAGCTAAAACAAAGCGCTAACATGGCAAAAAAGGGCAATGCTGCCCCCTTGTGGAAGGGAAAACATTGCCAGAGGTCTGACCAGCGCTTTATCTGCACCCATAGATGAAAAACCAAAACCCGAACAAATTCGGGAATGGCGTTCTACGTCATATTTTCAATTCCCGAATAAATTTGTGAATGGCAATGAATGAGTTAGTCGGAATGAATCAAATCGAAGTTCGTTGGACCGCGTTTTTATTGGAGGCAATTGCACTTGGATTGAACCCGATCGGAGTCGATCTGACGCAATCGTACGCGATATTGATTAGCCGCTGAATTTAACGATACCCTGTCATATCACAATTCGTCAATCAGGTCGTAATTATAGTCAGATTCGTTTGAGTTAGCCTCACCGCGTCACTGTTGAAACAAATCACAATCGTACCCCGGGAATCATCTGGATTCAGATCTGATTTGACTCATTTGCATCGTAATCGGACTGAATCCCGATCTTAATCGAGTCTCGAATCATATCGCAATTCGATGTAGCCAAATTGTAGCATTTTCAAATCGGGATCCCGGCAATCATTTTGGATCCATTGACTGATTCGACTCAAACTTTCAGGAAATCTGACACAAAGGCGCTAATGCTACTTTAGCCTACGCGACTCGTAGCCCGCATACACAGCGATCTCGATGCCAGGACGTCGCGGATACGCCGTTTACCTTTGAAGAAACAGTCCTTGCTGTGCACCACGTAGATACGCCTCCTCTCCGCGCAGGCGGTCCGGTAAACCTCGCAGTGGTTTTCGTAGAAGCGTCCGTCCGAACCGCAGACAGGTACGAAGGACGCCCGGCACTTCTCTTGACACACGCACTCGGCGCGGCCGGTCGTCGCCATTAGTACGCATTGGCGGCCTCGACCGCAGTTCGTCCTCCGGCACGGATTTCCGTCTTGGTCGGCGGCGGCTGGAACAGACAAGAGCAACGGACGATTCGTGAACCTCATTCGTGAACCTGATTCATGAACCAGATTCGTGAAACAGAGCACCCCCAAGAGTTGACTTGTGGTATTACCTAAAAGCCTCGTTTTTAAACCCGAACTCTACCTCGGAATGACTTTGAAACCCAAACAGACATGGAGAGTAACCATAAACGCGACTTTCAACCTTATCTTGGAATCCTTCGTCTTCACTCACAATACTTTGATCTAAACCTTAATCCTGTCTTGAATTCCAAACCCTAATCCTGATCTGAAACACTTGCTTGAAACGCTAACCTTGTCGTGAAAACCCTTTCGCTGGATTTTGAAACCTGAGCCTTGACTCGTATTGAGTTAGCTTAATCCTATCTTTGAATCCATATTTGAAACCCTACTCATGATTTAAAGCCCTACATCCAAGCACATTGACTAAAACCAAATGCAGTGATTCCTCGGCTAACGAACGCTTTAGCTAACAAACTTTTTGCCTTACGAACGTTAAATTCGCGAGAATATAGTCATAGTAATAATATTTCTTTCATTACAACACCATAGCACATTTATTACACATAAAATAAGATATATTTTGTGTAATTTTAAGGCTTAGAAAATTATAAAGTAGAACATTATGTTTTATGGGGACCTGGGAACGGATTATTCTCATTTTAATGGTTTTCGATGGGAAATTAACTTTTGGGATACACACTTTTCACCTCACACACTGGGAACCAATTAAATTTGTAAGCCAAGGTATCACTGTGCAGTGATACCTCGGCTTACGAACGCTGAAGCTACCGAACTTTTTGCCTTATGAACGTTAAATTCGCGAGAATATAGTCATAGTAATAATATTTCTTCGATTACAATACCATAGCATATTTATTATGCAGAAAATAAGTTATATTTTGTGTAGTTTTAAGTCTTAGAAAATTATAAAGTGGCACATTATGTTTTATGGGGACCTGGGAACGGATTGTGTTCATTTGAATGGTTTCCTATGGCAAATTAATTTTTGGGATACACACTTTTCACCTTACACACTCTGTCTGGGAACCAATTAAGTTCGTAAGACAACGTATCATTGTACCTGAATTTATTCGTGTTGGTCCCCATGGCAACAAGTCAAATAATAAAGCAGCCGTAGTCTACGGGCGCTTTCAAAAATCGAAATCAAGTCGTTATTATCGACTATTGCGCAATCGTATCCGAGAGGCCTTCACTTGCCCGCTTATCCCGTCGTACTAATTGCCCGCCTCTTGAAGCATCCGTGAGAAATGCAAATTTACGACCTCTGTGTTGACGTCAAGGTCAATGGCGAAACGGTTCGAGGTCTCGGGGCGTGAGAGATTAAAAACGCTTAAGTTGGCCACCGCCGATTCGTCTTGGAAGCCCGCAGAACATGAATTGCTAACAATACGCAACATGTTTGACATTTGCGCTCTCTCGACAGAGCTAAAAGGCTAAATCCAAGCCCGTCTAAGCGGGTTGGAGTGGATACTGTGGTGTTGTTGTTCTTTATTGGCCATGTAAGACATCTCCCCGTGGTCGGGGGGCTTTTTTTTTTTTGGGGGGGGGGGGGGTAGGCTTGTAATGATCCTATGCTAGCACAATAGCGGCGTGTTTGTTCGCTCGTCTTATCTGTCTGACATTTTGATAATAATAATAATAATAATACATTTCATTTCCAAGCGCCTTTCAAAACTCTCAAGGTCACTTTACAGTCACAGGATAAGTTTTTTTTTGTCTGTAAGCAGCGGTAGCCACGCGCACTAGCGTTCACTCAACCCGGAAGTAATTCAAATAGATAGAAAGCTAGCTATCCAATATATAGCTTTTTATTTCATTTCCTCTTCATGTCATAACTTTGCTGCTGAGAAATACACATTTCTCCACTGCGAGACGAATAAAGGTACATCCAATCCAATAGCTAGATGGATAGATAGCTATATAGCTAATAGATCGCTAGCTAGATAGCCAGCCAGCTAGATAGCAACTTGGGTTCTCGACTGAAAACTCTCACTTTGAGAAACTCATTTCTTTCTCCTAAAGTCATTCTTTTTGCCATATATTAGCTAGCTCGCTGGTTACCAAGCTAGCTATATATTTGTTATCTATAAGCTATCTAGCTAACTGTCTAGCTGGATAGCAGTTGGGTATCTGGCTATCTATTAGCTATTTATTAGCTATCCATTGGCTAGCTGGCTAGCTATTAGCTGACTGGCTGTAAGCTGTCTTGCTGGCGGCTATCTATTAGCTATTTATTTGCTATCCATCAGCTAGCTAGCTAGCTTTCTATCTATTTGATTTCCACTGCCGCTTCTCACCCACACAAAAACTGATCCTGTGACTTTAAAGTGACCTTGAGAGTTTTGAAAGGGGCTTATAAATGAAATGTATTATTATTATTATTATTATTATTATTATTATTATTATTATTATTATTATTATTATTATTATAGCTGAATAGCTAGCTAGCTACAAAGACAGTAAGCCAGCTAGATAGCGAATAGATAGCAAATAGCTAGCCAGTTAAATAGCTGGATAGCTAGATATATAAATCAAGAAGTATTCACATTAAATGCTAACAAGCCGCCATGTTTGTTAGCGTCTAAGAGGATGACAGGCGTAATGGCCGACAAGCCCCGCCCTTTTCTTTTGAGGCGGGGAGGGGCGGTACTTTTGGATTCGTATTCGTATTATTCGAAGTTGCCAAGTTTTTGGACTGCAGAAAAACACTCAATCCCAACGTCAACTTGACGCTAAAAAGTGGCTTTAAAACCCGCGTTTGAATACGAGGCCTTTGAGCGCACCCGCCACTTGACTCGACGCGGCGAAACCCTCAAAGACTAGGATTCACTTGAAGCCGGGGCGAGAGGAGAAGAATCAGCGGTTCTTTAAATCCTTTTAGCGGGGATCCCGCGGCATTTTGGTTTTTAATCGGCGGCACCGATTGTTGTTGTTTTCTTTCATAAGCTAGCCCGCCGTCGCCGCGGGCGTCAAAGGACACTCGAGAGCTTCCTAAAACCTGGCGCTCATCCCGCGAATCCTCTCGGGGGCGGCTGACATTTTGCCTCCATTTTTGTCGTCGACTCAAAATGTGCTGACGCGGCGCGTTATTCGATTAGCGGGGGTGAAGCGGCTCGCCGATAATTGAATTCGTAGAGGACAAACCGTCAATGGGCGTCTCTCGCGCGACATGGAATATTAATGCGCAACACGACAATAACAAAAACTATATTGTGACAAACTGCGTTGCTTGTTTTCAAGATGCTAGCATGCTAGCATTTCTCAATTCTAACTTTCATATCGAACTAGTTCCTTAGCAATCTGGCTTTCTTTGCCCATTGTTAAGCTAGCGGCTGCTAACACTTTAATGTAGCGATTGCTAACATGCTAGCATAACATCCACTAACATGTTAGCGACTGCTATGCTAACATGTTAGCATGTCATCACTTGCCATATTCGTCTGGTTCCTGACTGCACTTTATCGACTCACGTCGCTATCTTGCTATCGATTAGCATAACACCTTTTTGCATTTTAGTATTTGATCAATTCCCCCGATTGACCTTCGACCGTGTTACTCATTTCAATATATTAGCATCATGGCTGTTAGCACGCTAGCATTGTTTCAATTCTCATTTCAGACCGAACTACTTCCTGAGCAATCTTTCCCCAGGTTGGTCCTTTGCTACCTTATAGCATAGCAACTGCTAACATGTTAGCATAGCAGCCACTAACATGTTAGCATGTCATCACTTTTCGTATTCGTATGGTTCCTTCTAATAATAACAATAATACATTTCATTTATAAGCGCCATTCAAAACTCTCAAGGACACTTTACAGTCACAGGATATTTTTTCTGCGGGTGAGCAGCGGCAGCCACACGCGCTTTATCAACTGAAGTTGCTATCTTGCCATCGATTAGCATAGCACCTTTTTGCATTTTAGTATTTCATCAATTCCCCCGATTGACCTCCGACGGCGTTGCTCGTTCTTAAGGCATTAGCATTGTGGCTGTTAGCACGCTAGCAATGTTTTCGATTCTCATTTCATACTGAACTACTTCCTTAGCAATCTGCCTTAGCACTTTCTTGCCTCCACGTTGGTCCTTTGATACCTGATAGCATAGCAGCTGCTAACTTGTTAGCATAGCATCCGCTAACATGCTACCATGTCATCACTTGCCGGATTCGTATGGTTCCTTACTGCACTTTATCAACTGAAGTTGCTACCCTGCCATCGATTAGCTTAGCACCTTTTTGCATTTTAGTATTTGATCAATTCCCCCGATTGACCTCCGGTATAACTTTGCCGCTGTGTTCCTCCTTGGTAATTTGCGCCGTAAATTGTCGGGGGATACGGCGAGAGAATCGCTCATTGCTCCAGCGTAGATACGGCTTGGAAGGATAAATATCACCCTTGTAGGATGTAGCAGATGGCGTGCAGCTGTTAGCAGCAACAAAAACGACCCCCAAAAAATATATTCAGCGTGGATTAGCCGGCATATGAGTGTTGTTTTCAGCGCGTGGAAATGAAAGCGCTCGCACTAAGTACTTTGCCGCATGTGTTAGCTTCTCATTAAATCGGGGGGGGGGGGGGGGGGTTAGCGTTGAAAAGCATGACGTGAAGCGCCCATTAGCCGAATTTGTTCTGGCTTTTTTCTTGCTGGGGGGGGGGGGGGGTGCCGATAAAGCGCTGGTCAGACCTCCGGCAATGTTTTTTTTTTTACCTTCCCCGAAGGTAAAAATGTGATTTGTGTAAGGATTAGCATCACGAATGGTAGAAAAGCACAAAACAAAATGGCCGCCTTCCACCACGTTTACCATATAAAGTGTCGAATCAGGTTCTTGTTGTACTGTCTTATTCTGGACTCCATTTTGATTGCGAATAAGAGCTCCCGTTTTCCACCATTTATTGATGCAAAACGAGGCATTCAAGTTTGTCAGGAAAATCGGCCACGCTTTATTTCGGCCTTGCAATTCCACCAGGAAGCCTCGCCGACAGCTAGCGTCGGATCACGGAGGAGGAAGTTCAGGCAAAGTGCGCTCAGTATTTGGATTAAAAAGAAAAAAAAATGGTGGTGCTAATATGATTAGACTGTGAAATGTGAGTTTGGGAGGTTGAGGGGGGGGGGGGGGGGCTTATGCGCCAAACTCGGCAATCGGCAACACTCATGCGTCACTCCTTTAAAAAAAGCCAGTCAGGAAAATTTCACGTTGAGTTTAAGCCAAGCGGTTTATTTTTATTTTTTTGACACGCCAAGTAGCATTCTTGTATGTTGATAAAGTCGCGTGAAACTGTTCTGCAAGCCGCGAGAGTGAGGAGAATTTATCCAATCGGAGAATACGGGCAAGTCGAGACAGGGTGGAGACTGCAGTGTAGCACCGGTACAATTCGGGAAAAAGATAAATAATTATATCTCATCATGTTTTTTTTTTCTTCTTTTCATAATGTGTCAAACCTTTTAATTTTATCTGATCGGAGACTACGGGCAGCAAGGGAAAAACAAGGGAGAGTGTCCGACTAATGTGTAGATTTTAATTCTGCAGTAATTCGTCGGCAAGGGTCGTCAGCATGTGGGTTATGTACAAATTACACTTTTATCAAAGAGGAGACTACGGGCAGCAACAAACCATTTTTATTTAATTTTTTGCATTTTTGCATTTTGCATTTTTTGCACATTTTACATTTTGACAGTTAGGAATGTTGGAAAACTTCTAATCCAATTACATTTTTATCCAAGGGGAGACTGTGGGGAGCAACAAACTTTTTTTTGCATTGTTTGACAGTTAGGAATGTTGGAAAACCACTAATCCAATTACATTTTTATCCAAGAGGAGACTGCGGGCAGCAACAAACTTTTTTTTCATTTTTATTTAATTTTTTTGCATTTGTTTGACAGTTAGGAATGTTAGAAAACTTCTAATCTGATTACACTTTTATCCAAGATGAGACTGCGGGCAGCAACACTTTTTTTTGCCATTTGATTGACAGTTAGGAATGTTGGAAAACTTCTAATCCAATAGCACTTTTATCCAAGAGGAGACTGTGGGCGGCAACAAACTTTTTTTTTTTGCATTTGTTTGACAGTTAGAATGTTGGAAAACTTCCAATTGTACTTGTATCCAAGCACTTTTATCCAAGAGGAGACTGCGGGCAGCAACAAACTTTTTTTCATTTTTATTTTATTTTTTGCATTTGTTTGACAGTTAGGAATGTTAGAAAACTTCTAATCCGATTACACTTTTATCCAAGATGAGACTGCGGGCAGCAACAAACTTTTTTTTATTTTTATTTTATTTTTTGCATTTGTTTGACAGTTAGGAATGTTAGAAAACTTCTAATCCGATTACACTTTTATCCAAGATGAGACTGCGGGCAGCAACACTTTTTTTTGCCATTTGATTGACAGTTAGGAATGTTGGAAAACTTCTAATCCAATAGCACTTTTATCCAAGAGGAGACTGTGGGCGGCAACAAACTTTTTTTTTTGCATTTGTTTGACAGTTAGAATGTTGGAAAACTTCCAATTGTACTTGTATCCAAGCACTTTTATCCAAGAGGAGACTGCGGGCAGCAACAAACTTTTTTTCATTTTTATTTTATTTTTTGCATTTGTTTGACAGTTAGGAATGTTAGAAAACTTCTAATCCGATTACACTTTTATCCAAGATGAGACTGCGGGCAGCAACACTTTTTTTGCCATTTGATTGACAGTTAGGAATGTTGGAAAACTTCTAATCCAACAAATAAACATGAAGATGACTCAAATTGACCGTTTCCAAATTTTCCCGCGAGAAAAACATTTTGCCGTTCGTTTTTCAGCAAAAATGTATCACAACAGAAATAATAATAATAACAATAATAATAATACATTTCATTTCTAAGCGCCTTTCAAAACTTTCAAGGTCACTTTACAGTCACAGGATCCGTTTTTTTTTTTCTGTGAGTGAGCAGCTCCAGTGTTCACTCAACCCGGAATAACTCAAAAAGATAGCAAGCTAGCTAGCTAGCTAATAACTACCAGATAGCCAGCCAGCTAATCGATAGCCAGCCCTAATAGTTAGCCAGATAGCTAGCCAGCTAACAGGTAGCCAGCCAGATAGCTAGATAGCTAATAGACAGTATAAATAGCTACGTGTACACAGTGTCGTCAACCAAAAAATAAGTGCGACATTCTAGTCACACAGAAAGAAATTCATCCGATCGATTGATGACCCCCCCCCCCCCACCCCCCTATCCATCCTCATCCCGCACCTGACAGCATCAATACAAGAGAGAGAAAGAGAAAACAGGCCGGAATTAGAGCGCCTGAATAATTCAGTCGCCACTCATCTCACATTCAAGCGACCACGCTCGGCGACTTTTAAATGGCGACTCGCATCCTAGTTAGCGCGCAGAACGCGCACGTCCGCGTTTTCGGCTTTTTTTTTTTAGATTCTACTCATCATATCACATACACACGCATGCACACACACACACATATACACACATGTATACACTACTTTAAGGAGTGGCGGCTTCCACCTGTCAACATCCCAGCGGCTCACTTGATGAGATGACTCGTCTTCTGTTTTACATGCCGCTTTCATTTATTCAATAGCTAGCTTTTTTTATTGCGTGTGTGTGTGTGTGTGTGTGTGTGTGTGTGTGTGTGTGTGTCTGTGTATGTCAGGCAAAAGGGGGAGGGAAGATGGATGATGTTGAGCGGAAATAGGGCGGCGGAGGAGGTCAAGAAAACACGGGTTCAAAGGTGGAAACAGCACACTGTAGTAAGTTTAATAGGGACATTCAGTGTATTAGCTAACTAACTATCTATCTAGCTAGCTTTTAGCTATATAACTATCTAAGTGGCTAGCTATCTGTTGGCTGTCTATTAGCTATTTACTAGCTGGTTAGCTAGCTTTCTATCTATTTACTTCCGAGTTCAGTGAATGCTGGCGCGTGTGGCTGCCGCTGCTCACCTACAGAAAAGTTGATCACGTGAATGTAAAGTGACCTTGAGAGTTTTGAAAGGCGCTTATAAATGAAATGTATTATTATTATTATTAAATAAACAAATAAATACAGAAATATAGAAATAATTACGGAGATACTGAAATAAACAAATAAATGTACAAACAAATACATGGAAAAAAAAATAAATGAATAAATAAATCAGTAAATAAATAATATAAAAATAATATAATAATAATATGAAATAATATAATATAATAATAATAATATAAACAAATATTGACAAATCAATGAACAAATAAATCCACAAATAAATACAGAACTACAGAAATGAATCAACAAATAAATACATAAATAAATACACAAACAAACAAATGAATAAATAAATAATATAAATATAAATAAATAAATAAATAAATAGACAAATAAATAGAAAAATAAATAGACAAATAAATCCACCAATAAATCCACAAATAAATACTCAAACAAATAAATAAATAAATAAATAAATACAGAACTACAGAAACGAATCAACAAATTAATACACAAATAAATACACAAACAAATAAATGAAAAAAAAATAATGAGTCAATAAATAAATAAATAAATACAGAACTACATAAACAAATAAATACAGAAATGAATGGACAAATAAATGAACACATAAATGAACAAACAAATACAGAACTACAGAAATGAATAAACAAATAAATTCACAAATAAATACACGAACAAATGGCATAAATAAATACACGAATAAATAAATAAACAAATAAATAAATAAAAACTGAAATACAGAAATGAATAAACAAATAAATACACAAATAAATACTCAAATAAACAATCAATAAATAAATCAAATCAGTAGATAAATCAATAGATAGATGAATAGATCAATAGATAAATGACGAAATACATCCAATCTGTCATCCTCTAACAGCCCAGCATGGTTCCTCTCGTCAATTTGCTATCAAAACACAACACAGGCATTTTTCTCATTATACATATAATAAGGTATGTTGTGTGTAGTTTTAAGGCTTATTTAGTTGAAAAGTATATTTTATGGAAACCCGGGAACGGATTATTCCCATTTTAATGGTTTCCTATGGGAAATTTATTTTTGAGATACACACTTTTCGCCTTACACACTCTGTCTGGGAACCAATTAAGTTCGTAAGTTGAGGTCTCACTGTGTGTGTGTGTATATATATATATATATATATATATATATATATATATATATATATATATATATATATTTTTTTTTTTTAAATATATTTTTTTTTTTAAAGAAAGGAGAAAAAAGAACTGAAAAGTGGTCCAGTTGGGTTCAGAATGAGGTCACGAGAGGAACGCTTCAACTTCAATCACATCACCATCCATAATAGATAGCCAATGTAAATATCTCATGAAGGAGCGTTATGGAGTAGATGAGTTTGGACTTTAAAACACACACACACACACACACACACACACACACACACACACACACACACACACACACACACACACACACACACACACACACACACACACACACACACACACACACACACACACACACACACACACACACACACACTGATGCACTTAATGGATACGAGGTGTGATTGTCTACTTGCTTCCACCGTTTGTTCCGACTTTTTTCATTCTCTTGAATGAGTATTTTTGGATGCCGCCAAAAGAAAATGTCTTCCTGCTTGATCACAAAAAAAAAAACAAAAAACAAAACAAAACGGGGTGGGCAACCATTTTGTTGTTGTTGTTTTGGCAAAAGTACAATACTGGGCGGTATCGGCCGGATGTTCGACAAATAGCTTCCAAAAGCTTAATTTGCATTCACGCAAGCGATCATTTTAATATACTGTACAATGAATGATACCTTGGCTTATGAACTTAATTGGTTCCCAGACGCAGTGTGTAAGGTGAAAAGCGTGTATCCCAAAAAATACTTTCTCATAGGAAACCATTAAAATGAGAATAATCCGTTCCCAGGTCCCCATAAAATATAATTTTCTAAGCCTTAAAACTACACAAAATATAGCTTATTTTACGTATAATAAATGTGCTATTGTATTATAATTAAAGAAATAAATTGTACTGTATAATAAAGTTGTTTTATTTACCTTTGTGATGGTCGTTGATGGCTTGATGGAATGGAGTGGCTGGTTTCATCAGCATTAAACACTTGTTGAGGAACGTAGCCTTCTTCTTTCACCATCTTGATGATCCCTTGTAGGTGCTTTCTCTGCGATAATTTTACCTAGTTCCTCATCAATTGTGTTCTGTTTAGCTGGGATGATAGCTTTTGGCATCAAATGTACAGATGGCTTGTGCGGGTTATTTGATGGGAATTTTAACCTTGCAGTCTACAATCTGCCTTTGAACTATCAAAGTTGAAACGAGTCCAAATTTCACTGTTTTCTATCCATTTTGTCACTCTCTGTCATCTCCCCGTCTCTTTGATGTTTGAACCACCTCCCCTCACTGCTGCGTTCTGACCATTGGTTCTGACCAATCACGTGTCTTTAACCGACGACTAGCGGACCGAAACATTTTGTTCTTAAGAGAACGGGCTCGTTCGCGATACATTGCTCATTGTGTGTATACCGAAAACTAGTTCGTATGCCAAGGTAAAGTTTTCATAAATATAACGTTCGTAAACCAAAAACTTCGTAAACCAAGGGGTTTGTAAACCGAGGTAGCACTGTACTATCAATGTATTTTATATTTTTCTTAAAACAAAAATAATTCCGACTTAATTTTTTATTCCACTCTTCCGATCAAGTGTGACTTGGACCACTTTTCTTCAAGCAATATTGCGTTGTTAATGCTAACGCATAGCCACCTAGCGTTGCAAAGCTAAAAGCTAAAAACGTGACCCAAATCCCAAAGTTTCTCTATTTTGATCGTTGCTATGAATTGTTGACGTCCAAACGTCGAACCAAACACATTTGACGACATTTGCCGGGGGGGACGGAATGATACGATGAGTCCCCACGAGGCCTCGCCATTGGCCACTAAAAGCGTCGACCGACCGCAGTGCCCCCCAGGAGTCATAAATCATTCAGAACGAATCGGGGTTAGCTAAAGTGCACCAAGGTTTTTATTTTGTCGACGCGCCGACGCGACGACATCCGCCGCCGTCATAAAGTTTGCATCAGGCCGTTAGCCACCCCCCTAGCGTTAGCGCCGTTACCCCCCTCCCCCGAGATATAAAACGGAGCATTGCGGATGATGTGTCCATCGCCCGGGACGGTTGCCATGGTTACTTGCTGAAATGGTAGCCAGCTACCCAAAATCGATGCGGATATTTTTTTTTAAAACTTGCTTCGTGCTTTTGAGTCTCGGGAATATGCTAGCAGCAGATAGCCACTTTTGAGTGGCCGCCATTTTTTTTTTCTTTGCGGCGTGATTTTACGTGACTTGAGATTTGCATTTTTATGGAGTTGCGGTGGCCTTGGCTCGCCCTTAACTGGCTACGAACGCGGCAGTTAGGAGATAGGGACGTTAATTAGGGGATGGCGGTAGCGCCATCACAATGGGCGACGGGTGCTCAATGGCTCTGTTGCGTTATCGCTAATGGCCTCAAATTGATTAATGGACACGACTGCCAGCAAGAATGCTGAGACCGACGTTCTTTTTGATTAAGAAATTAAAAGATGGAATTCATCAGAGGAGAGAGACAAAAAAAAAAAACACAATCATTTTTGATTGGTATTTTTTTTTTTTTTTAATAGCTCGTCAGACATTTCAAGGTCCTCTTTTGGACACACTCATTTTTTAAAATGTCACAATTTTTTGTACTGATGGTAGCTCACAAAAACGTATAGATTATTTTTTTTCTCTATCTCAAAAATGATGAATTTCAGTGAGGTCTGCTTATTTATTATTTTTTATTTTTGTATTTTTGTATTTTGTCATCTGTGTGTATTATTTATTATTTATTATTTATTTGTTTGTTGATTGTTGATTATCTATTATGGATTATTTATGTTTTAGTTTTTATTTTTTATTTTTTATTTATTATTTTTTATTTTTTATTTTTGTATTTTTGTATTTTGTCATCTGTGTGTATTATTTATTATTTATTATTTATTATTGATTTGTTTGTTGATTGTTGATTATCTATTATCGATTATGTATTTTTTATTTTTTATTTTTTATTTTTTATTTATTTTTTTGTATTTTTGTATTTTGTCATCTGTGTGTATTATTTATTATTTATTATTTATTATTTATTATTTATTTGTTTGTTGATTGTTGATTATCTATTATGGATTATTTATGTTTTAGTTTTTAGTTTTTATTTATTATTTTTTATTTTTGTATTTTTGTATTTTGTCATCTGTGTGTATTATTTATTATTTATTATTTATTATTTATTATTTATTATTTATTATTTATTATTTATTATCTATTATTTATTATTTATTATTTATTTGTTGATTGTTGATTATGTATTATCAATTATTTATTTTTTATTTTTTATCATTTATCGTTTATGCTTTAGGACCTTGGACTTATTTATTATTTATTATTTTTTAATTTTTAATTATTTATTATTTATTAGTTTTTGTTTTTTGTGTAGTGTTAGCATGTATTGTGTATCGTTAATTAATTTTGTTTATTTTTCCATCTGTCGTAAGCGGTTCCACCAACTCACGTGCGCCGATGGATCGCCTAGCTAGCAACGGGCTCGTATTTAACGTCCGCGTAGCGATTATGGAAGTCAATTATGGATGAAAAAAAGGGTTGCGCAAAGTTCATTAAATCACGTCGAATTTAAAGCGGCCAACTTTATTTATATTGTGATTATTACAGATGGCTTGCTTCGTATTTTATCAGCACGCCGACGCCGCTTGGCGCTCGTAATTGGGGCAATCAATCAACTGCTAAAACGCCAATGCACACACCCGCGTCACCGCCATTCCGCCCGGCAACGGCACACCCTTGTTTGTCCAATCACAGCCGTGGGAAATTTAGTGGAACTGTCATGATAGTATGTCATAAAATAAAATAAAGTAAAATCAAATAAAATAAAATACAATACAATACAATACAATACAATACAATACAATAAAATACAAAAAAAATAAAAATAAAGTAAAAGTTAAAATAAAAATAAAAGTTAAAGTAAAATTAGAAAGTAAAATTAAATTAAATTACATTACATTAAATTAAAATAAATTAAATAAAAAAATACAATAAAAAAAAAATAAAAGAAAATATTTATGTATATGTAAATGTAAAATATGTTACCGTGCTTTACCCGAGCAAATTAGGAAATGGCAGTCTACGTCATATTTTCTATTCCCAAATAAATTCGTGAATGGCAGTGAATGACTTAATAAATGTGTTTTATATTGATTAAAAAAAATCAAATTTTTATTGAAAGACATGCATGGCTCCAGGGAGTGATGAAGTGGTTGGGCGTCACATGACGGCTTATCTCCACATCGTTAGTAACGGCACGCGCTTGACTCATCTTCATCATTACGCCGCGGTTCTTAATAAAAGCGAAAATGTCAAGGGCCGGGATTGTGATTGATACACCCGCGCGTAAGCCGTCGCGGCAGTGCTCAGTTAAGGACGTTTTGCCGTGTCGTTAGCGTAGCACGTTTGTATATGCCATTGCAGGGGAGTTTTAAGGGCAACTGGGATACTCCAGCTTCACCCACATTTGATACCCGCGTTCCAATTTTTATTTTTTTCCTCTAATCCTCATATCTGGGTGTGCTCCACAAATTTTGAAAGACTTTGGGGCAAATGCGAATGTTCCCCATGAATTTTACCGCAAAACAAATCGCTGGTCCACGGTTGTCAAAGCGAAGGCCCGGGGGCCAAATGTAGCCCAACACATCATTTTATTCGGCCCGGGGTAGCAAATTACTTACTCCTCCTAAACCTAAAAGGTTGTGTCGAAATAAATGAATAAATAAATAAATACATGCCTAAATAAATAAATAACCAAATGAATAAATAAATAAACACATGAATAAAAAATAAACACATAAATAAATAAATACATACATTCACACATAAATTAATAAATATATAAATGCACACACAAATAAATACATACATGCAAAAATAAATAAATAAACACATGGATAAACAAATAAATGAATAGACACACCAAAATAATTAAACAAATACACACCAAAATAAGTAACTCAATAAATAAATATACACCAAAATAAGTAACTCAATAAATAAAGATACACCAAAATAAGTAAATAAATAAATATACACCTAAATAAATAAATTAATAAATAAGTAAATAAATAAATAAACACATAAATACATACATTCACACATAAATAAATACATAAATACACACACAAATAAATACATACATACAAAAATACATAAACACATAGATAAATAAATAAATAAATAAATAGACACACCAAAATAATTAAACAAATACACACCAAAATAAATAAATATACACATAAATAAATAAATAAATAAATAAATACAAAAATATATAAATACACATAAATAAACAAATACACACAAATAAATACATACATACATAGACGCATGAACAAATGCACACATAAATTAATAAATACACAAATAAATACATAAATAAATATATACATAAATAAATAAATAAATAAATAAATTTCACGCCGAGAACAACTACTACAAGGTATCCTTTAAATTGTAAGCTACCAATCCAGGTGACATGACATGCTGATAGCGCTTTCCCCGATCCATACAACTGCCTCCGATGCGGGAGATGGATAGCCGCGAGGAGTCCCCGAACAATATAGGATGCGCTCAGCCGTATAATAAGTGATAAAAGCCCGTGTTGTCGCCCTCTAGACGTATTTTTTTTTTCACCTCAACCCCCCCGGCAGAGGTGGTTTGTCACTTTGACCATGCCGCATGGCAACTGCCCTTCAATTCAGATCGGGGAAGGGGGTTAGGTTAGGGTGGGGTGGGGGGAAACCCTGGCTGCAATCCCAGCAAGTATGGCGGATTTGTTGGGGGGGGGGGGTCCGATGAACAATCTGCGATAATTACAATTTCGATTTGCAGGAATGGCGGCCGCAAATCCAATCATCAATTTTCCAACCAACACATTTATCACAATTTAGCCTTCAATGAAACTGCTATTGTTTTTTTTTTTTATTCATTCATTCGTTGCCATTCCCGAATTTGTTTCGATTTTGGGTTTTTCTTGCAGGGGGGTGCTGATAAAGTGCTGGTCAGACCTCTGGTAATGTTTTTTTTTTCCTTGCACGAGGAGGCAAAATTTGCCTTTTGTCCATGTTAGCGCTTTGATCCAGCTTCAGCTGTTGTTGAAGCGCTATATAAATCAATATGTATATATTGTATTTTGTACATCTGCCCCCATTTCAAGCTCAGATAACTCCATACCCATATTACTTAGGAATTAACTATTTTTTTTTCTGATGGAAGAAGAGAGTCGAAGGTTTCTTACTCTGCATTTAATTTTTATGTAGTCCTAAAATAATAAAAACAAGAATACATTTCATTTATGAGTGCTTTTCGAAACTCTCAAGGTCACTTTACAGTCACAGGAAATAATTCAAATAGATAGCAAGCTAGCTAGCTAGCGAATAGATATCTAATAGCTAGCGAATAGATAGCTAATAGCTAGAGAATAGATAGCTAATAGCTTGCAAATAGATAGCTAATAGCTAGTAAATGGATAGCCAATAGCTAGCGAATAGATAGCTAATAGCTAGCGAATAGATAGCTATTAGATAGCGAATAGATAGCCATCAGCTAGGGAATAGATAGCTATTAGTACTTGAGACGTGAAAGAAAATGGCGGAACAAACAATGAACATATATATGATATATAAAAAAAAAAAACATCAGAAGCCCCCTAACTCAATATTCTTTGGGTCCTCGAATTCGAGTGAGAATGACAAAAACCCTGGCACTGGAGTGGACACATTTTTTTCCACATTGTCTGGCAGTGAATGAGTTAATTGTTTGACTCGCCATTACGGTTTAAGAAAGGAAATGGAATACATTTTTGAGGGGCCATTGGGCACCGACTACCTTGTTGAGGTTCGTGTCATCCTTCTCATTTCGTACGAATAAAAATAGCGAGGAACGTTAAAAATTGTCCTTGTTCGACGCTAGCCTACACGCCAACAACCCCCCCGCCCCCTTTAGCCACCCCCCCTTTAGCCTTTCATCCCTCCAATAACCGGGACCTTCCCAAAGGGCTCAAAGATTGCATTCGGCTTCTTTAGAAGTTAATTACGCCATAAAGTAGCGCCGTTTACACGCCGTAAAAGACGCCGCCGGGTGATTTGGTCTGCATTCTAATGGAATCGTCTTTACTGGGTCGGGGGGGGGGGCAGATTTATCTGGTCACATGATCCGGCATTAGTTAATGTGAAACAAGCAGATCGCAACGTATGAAATCGACCAAAGTGTTGAAAGAAGGCCGACGTATCGTAGCGACATTATTGCTAACATGCAAAAAAAAAAAAAAAATGGAATCAAGATGGCGGAGGCCCCTAAACGGGGGCGGAGAAATGTCAAATCAATATTTGAAGGTGAACCGTCCGATTGTCAGCGATTTGTCTTCGATGCTACCGAAAATGCATCTTGTCAATCGTGGTCCATCCAAAGAGGTTTTAATGTCAACACACAGGCCGACGAGTTGATCTCGCATCAATGATCGAGGTGTCATTCTTGCCAGCACACTATCTTTCCACTCCCATAGAAATAACTTAACCCGGTCTGCGTACTTCCACCTCCGCAATATCAATCGTCTTGGCCCGTCTCTCACTCCTCACACCACCGCTATCCTCGTTCATAGTCTTGTCACCTCCCGGATTGACTATTGCAATACACTTCTCTTTGGCGTCCCTCAGAAACTTCTCCACAAACTTCAAGTGGTCCAGAATTCTTCAGCCCGGATCATCACCAGAACCTCATCCTTTCACCACATCACCCCCCCGTCCTCCAAGAGCTCCACTGGCTCCCGGTCAAATATAGAATCAACTTTAAAATGATTCTTTATACATTTAAAGCTATCCATAACCTTGTTGTCTATGACTGTAAAGTGTCCTTGAGAGCTTTGAAAGGCGCTTTACTGTAATGTATTATTATTATTATTAGTACAGTAAAGTCTCGTTATATCGATATCCAAGGGAGTCCGAAAAAATATCGATATAACCGGGACTATCGATATAACCGACCCTGTTTGCATGTAATTTTCTCCGTCCGTGCATAGAAATAGTATCGATATAACCGGGACTATCGATATATCCGATATCGATATCACGAGACTTTACTGTATTATTATCGCTTTTGACTGACGAATCGCATTTGGCACGATTTTAGGAGCAATCGCAGCAATTTCCGTCAGAATCATGAAATTAAAGCTAATGACAGGGAGAGGGGTGGGGCTAATAATCAGGGCAGGTTCTATTGTCCGTATTGATTGTTTTGCAATCAAGACGGTTCCGCACTTAAACGTACGTAGAGCTCAAGTTAGCGACGGCCGATCAAAGGTGATTGATTAGAGGATGGACCGTCCTCCCTGATGATCCTTCACCTTGAATCAAGCTTGGTGATTGCGAGCCAAGCAATCAGTCACAAATCAAAGCCCCCCCCACACACACACACACACGCTAGTTACCCTCCGCCTTGCTATCCTTGACCCGTAAAATCGAAAATAAACTCCGACTTTCGCAATCTTTCCGATTGTTCACTGTTTTAGGGATTGGATGCCATTTACCAAAACAACTTCATCGAGGGAATGATGTACTCCCCTCAACGGCGTCTTGCTAGGCGACGCGCAGCTAGGCTATAAATAACACATGTCAAGCTAACGGCCGTCTCTCCAGAGACAGAAGAGAGAGAGTATGTGAGATAGCGAGAGCTAAGGTGGACGACAATATCAAGCTCGGATGATGTGATCGCTTGCCAAACGCAATCCGACAAAGATCGCTAGACATTAGCGCTCACCTTGGCGCATCGCCAACACGTCAACGTCAATGAGGCTAGGGATGAAACAAAAAATGGATAGTACGCGTTTCCCAATCATCAAAGATGTTTTTGTAAAATTAATTTGGACTCCAATTTCAGCTCTTTGATTCAATTCCGCCCGGTAATGATGCTTCATTTTGATTCTTAACTCATTCACTGCCAGATGTGCTAAAATGTGTCCACTCCTGTGCCAGGGTTTTTGTCATTTTCACTCGAATTTCAGCACCCACAGAATATTGAGTTTGAGGACTACATCAACACTCAATACAGCGTTAAAAACCTTCGACCCCACATTATTTGTTATCTAGTTTTGTTGTTGTTTTGACTTCAAGATGGCGCCGCGAGAGTGCCTACCTTTACAGCAGCTCCTGTATTTTTTTATGTATTTTTCTACTTCTTCCTTTCCTCTTCCTTCCATAACTTTGTAAATGTCTCCACTGCGAGACTAATAAAATCCAAATCAAGTCAATCCTGACATTAGCACGTTGTTAAAGGCGCTAACGGCTCATACGTTGACGTTCAGATTTGAGTTTAGATCAACGTAAGCATTTTTGTTAAGGAGATAGCGAGCATTTTTTTTAAAGGTAAAAACAAGTCGTATTTTTCTTTTTTTTTTCTTTCTTTCTTTTTTTTAGGGGGGACTTGAAAGGGAATTAATGGGCGACAAAGTGCGTGGAATGCGCATATCAGCGGACCTCCTGTAGGCTCGGATTAACTATTTACAAGCACATCCAAAGATAATGTGCCATCATTTCAGCGCTCTCTCTCAAAATAACAGTGAGATGGACTATTAATGATACATGGATGTAATTACATTTCTCCAAGCGCTTTTTGCCTAATAGGCCCACATAAGGATGAGGGGGCGCATGGTAATTAAGGACTGGGAGCTTCTCGGTGGTGGGCAGACATCGTTTATGGCGTTCGGGCAAATAAAAGTATGCGTTTTCACCGGCATGATTTAATGGCTCGTACGGTAAACAGAAGAAAGAAAGGGGGGAGGATGAACCATCAGGCGGGAAATCAAGGGGTCAGTTTGAGGTTAGCATCTTTGTAGCATGTTTAGGTTAAAGAGGTAACAAGGGGTTTTATGTTGGGGGTATGTTTAGTGTGACATAACAGGTCTGGAGTTATGATTAGCATAGCATTCACATTCTGATTATTGCGCTAACGGGACTCATGTTAGGGTTAGCATAATGTTCACCTTTTTTTTTTTGCTACATAACAGGTTCATAGGTGTGTCACATAGTGTTAGCGTGATAGCTAACGGGGTCTAGAGGTTAACAGCAGGTCTTACATTGTGGCTAGTGTAGCACTATCATTAGGATTAGCATTGAAACAACATTAGTATTATAGTTTAGGGGCTAACAATGGCTCGTGTGTCGCGTTACAATTTGACATTAGCATTAACACAACATTAGCATCATAGTTTAGGAGCTAACAACGGATCTTGTGTCACATTATCATTCGACATTAGCATTAACAAAACATTAGCATCACAGTTTAGGAGCTAGCAATGGGTATTATGTTTCGGTTAGCCTCCGAAGGAGGTCTTAAAAGTTAACAGTTACAACCTTGACTTTGCACTTGTCCCGCATTATGTGTCAGTAGAGTTTGTTAGCTTGATAGCTAACGGGTTTAGAGGTCATTTTAGGTTAATGTTGTTTTTTTATATGTTCAAGAGCAAACAGCAGGTTTTACATTGGGGCTAGCATCGCGTTATCATAAGGATTAGCATTTACACAATATTAGCATCATAATTTAGGAGCTAATAATGGATCTTATGTTTGGATTAGCCTCAGAAGGAGGTCTTAAAAGCTAACAGTTGTAACCTTGACTTAGACTTGTCCCGCGTATATGTGGATCTTGTGTAGCGTTCGGCATTAGTATTAACAAAACATTAGCATCATAGTTTAGGAGCTAGCAATGGGTCTTATGTTTGGCTTAGCCTCCGAAGGAGGTTTTAGAAGCTAACAGTTACAACCTTGACATTATATGTCAATAGAATTGAATTCATATGCTACATAGCGCTAGGTCTCAGCGGGGTAGGTTGGGGCCTTCACTCCTAGGATAGACACAGAGACAATGATTGGACAATCAGACGGCGAGCTCGCTAGCTATAAACGTTGGTGGAGTGCCATTCAATCAACTGCTCGGTGCTATTATGGGGCGCTAATGGAACCTTCTAGTGTTTTGTGCCTCGTATAAGTCGAATGCATGACACCTCAAGTTTACTCAAGTACCTTGAACAGGGCGCAATTGAATGATACGCGAGGTGGAAAGGCAGATTATTATGATCATTATTTATTTTATGGTATTTACAGGGCTAAAGGCAATACATAGCCATGCTAGTGAAGAGTAAGACATTTGTTGTTACAGTGATATTTCGGTTTACGAACCCATAGGCTTACAAACTTTTCGGTTTACTAACATTAAATTTATGAAAATTTTACCTTGGCATACAAACTATTTTTCGGGATACACACAATGAGTGATGTGTCGTTCACGAATGAGCCCGTTCTACTAACAACAACATGTCAGCCCACTTGTTTTTGTCCTCTATTCCCCGCCCCCAGTCTTCGGTTAAAGCCACGTGATTGATCGAGAACGCAGCAGTGACATTTGGACTCGTTTCAACTTTGATAGTTCAAAGGCAGAGTGTAGACTGCAATGTTAAAATTCTCATCAGTCAAACAACAATTGATGAGGAACAAGGTAAAATTGTCGTAGAGAAAGCACCTACAACGGATCATTCCAAGATGGTGGAAGAAGAAGGCTACGTTCATCATCAAGTGTTTAACGTAGATGAAACCGGCCACTCCATTCCATCAAGCCATCAACGACCATCACATAGGTCAATAAAACGACTTTATTATACTGTAGTTTATTTCTTTAATTATAATACTATATCACATTTATTGTACATAAAATAAGGTATATTTTGTGTAGTTTTAAGGCTTAGGAAATTAGAAAATTGTGTTTTATGGGGACCTGGGAACGGATTATTCTCATTTTAATGCTTTCCTATGGGAAATTAATTTTTGCGATACACACTTTTCGCCTTACACACTCTGTCTGGGAACCAGTTAAGTTCGTAAGCCAAGGTATCACTGTATAATGAATATATATGGTGAGAAAAGGACATCAATGCTACTTTTGGTATCGCATTTCGGGTTGGGAAAAGTGGCGCTCTCGCCACTGCCTTGGCACAAATTGGTCGGCCTTCTTATCCGCCAACCTCATGTCCTCGTGGGACTGACAGCTGAATTACCGTTTTTTTTTTCTTTATTTATTTTATTTCTTTTTTTTTTTTTTGGAGACAGCTCATTCCGTCATGGCGTCAAAATAAGCACCCCAATCTGATTCCCGCCGCATCCTAACTGCCACTGCTCAGTACGGCAAGTAGCAATTTCATTACCCTCTGTCCTCCCACCGCTCCCCCAAATACTGACGTCCTTAACTGATGACACCCAACCCCGACTCGGGAGGATCCTCTGAGGGGTTCGCACCCGCGGCGCCTCCATTACCGCCGTTGCCATTTGCGCAAATTGCTCCATTTATGTTTGAATACCAAATGGCGTTCCGGATCGCCTTCATGACGGCGGGTCTTTTCCGCCATGGCCGCTGCTTGGGCACAATGGTAACGAAAAATACATAAATAAACTGCCTTTTATAGTCATAATAATAATAATAATAATAATTAGTATTATTATTATTATCTAGCTAGCTACCTAGCTACTGTATCTATATATTTGCTATCTAGCTGGCTATCTGGCAATCGAACTGGCTATCTATTAGCTATAGCTAGGTATTAGCCAAACGTTCTCCTCTATTTGCTTTCTCGCTGGCTAGCTAGCTAACTAGCTGGCTAGCTATTAGCTATATAGCCATATAGCTAGCTATCGATTAGCTAGCTAGCTAGCTTTCTGTCTCTTTGAATTACGTCCGGGTTGAGTGAACGCTAGTGCGCATGGCTGCCGCTGCTCACCGACAAAAAAAAACTTATCCTGTGACTGTAAAGTGTCCTTGAGAGTTTTGAAAGGCGCTTATAAATGAAATATATTATTATTATTACACTATCTATTAGCTAGGTAACTATCTTTCTATCTATTTGAGTTACTTCCGGGTTGAGTGAACGCTGGCGCTCGTGGCTGCCGCTGCTCACCCACAGAAAAAAAAAATATTCTGTGACTGTAAAGTGTCCATGAGAGTTTTGAAAGGCCCTTATAAATGAAACATATTATTATTATTACTCTATCTATTAGCTAACTAGCTATCTTTCTATCTATTTGAGTTACTTCTGGTTGAGTGAACTGGTGCATGTGGCTGCCGCTGCTCACCCACAGAAAAAAATATCCTGTGACTGTAAAGTGTCCTTGAGAGTTTTGAAAGGCGCTTATAAATGAAATATATTATTATTATTACACTATCTTTTAGCTAGCTAACTATCTATCTATTTGAGTTACTTCTGGGTTGAGTGAACACTGGCGCATGTGGCTGCCGCTGCTCACCCACAGAAAAAAAAATATTCTGTGACTGTAAAGTGTCCATGAGAGTTTTCAAAGGCGCTTATAAAGTATTATTATAGTTGTTTATGTAGTCCGAAAAAGGACTATTGTGTGGCTCCCGCAATTTGAGTAAAAATGACAAAAACCCTGGCATTGGCGCGCACGCATTTTTGCACATGTTCTGGCAGTGAATGAGTTGAATTAGCGATTTCGACAGCGATAATAAGCGTAATTAAAATCAACAGCCAACAAGTACTGCACAATGCGCCGTTGAGACTTGAAATTATATTCAGTCGACCTCAATTCAGGACAAATGAATAATTTCAAATGCAAGCAGCAACAAAAGTAAACTGGAAAAGAAGTGAAATGCAAATTTCTTTTATGTGTTTTGTTCTTTTTTTTGTTTTTTTTTTTTTTGCATCACATTACAAGTCATCAAAACAGCTCGACTGCCAACTGTGACCAGTTTTGTTTGACCCGCTTTTATTGCAGTCCGCCCGCTTCCATCTGGATGTTATTTAGCCTTTTATAAGTCACCTTTTATAAATAGATTCTTGTGTATATATATGCGACGCGGTTGTGAAGTTATTCTCGGACGTAAGGGAAGATATGTCACGTCGTCGACGCGCATGCTTTTGCGTCGTCAATCCAAAGGGAGGAAAGGAGGGAAAATAATAATAAATCATGTGAATGTCGAGTTGGGCGTGGGGAAGTTAGCCGCCGACGCGGCTAAAAGCGAGCTGTTGTTGAGTGGGAAAAGAACGTATTCCGAAAACCGGGAAATTATTTTTCTTAAAAAAAATTGAGCAATTTAAATGGTTACTTTTTAACTTTATTTTATCTTAAAATGTATTTACTTTTGTAGTTTTTGTATTCATTTATTTATTTATGTATTTATTTATTTTTTGTTTTTTTTATTTATTTATTTATTTATCTGTATGTTTCATATTTCATTTTTCATTATTTATCATGGATCATTGATCATTTATCATTTAGTATTTATTTTTTCAATTAATTAATGTATGTATTGATGTATTTATTTGTTGATTCACAAGTATTTATCTGTTTATGTATCTATTTATGTATCTATTTATTTCAGTTTATTTGCTTATTTATTATTTTCCTTTATATTTTTTTTTATAATTATTAATTATAAAACTCGTTTATTTATTTATTTATTTTTTGATTCATAAGTATTTATTTATCTATGTATATTTTTATTTATTTATTTATTTGATTGTTTATGTATCAGTTTATTTGCTTACTTATTATTATCATTATATTATTTATCATTATTTATTATAAAACTCATTTATTTATTTATTATTTAGTATTTATTTGTATTTATATGTATTTATTTTTTTAGATATATTTTTTATTTATTTATTTATATCTATTTATTCATATCTATTTATCATTTATCATTTATCATTTATCATTTATCATTTATCATGTATCATGTATCCATTTATCATTTATCATTTATCATTTAGTATTTATTTATCAATTAATTAATGTATGTATTGATGTATTTATTTGTTGATTCACAAGTATTTATTTATCTGTTTATGTATCTATTTATTTGGTTATTTAGTCATCAGTTTATTTGCTTATTTATTATTTTCCTTATATTATTTATAATTATTAATTATAAAACTCGTTTATTTATTTATTTATTTGTTGATTCATAAGTATTTATGTATCTATTTATGTATCTTTTTATTTATTTATTTGATTGTTTATGTATCAGTTTATTTGCTTACTTATTATTATCATTATATTATTTATAATTATTTATTATAAAACTCATTTATTTATTTATTATTTATTATTTATTTATCAATTTATTTATTGATTGATTCATAAGTATTTATCTGTTTATGTATCTATTTATGTATCTTTTTTATTTATTTATTTGTTTGTTTATGTATCAGTTTATTTGCTTATTCATTATTATCATGACATTATTTATAATTATTTATGATAAAACACATGCATTTATTAATTATTTCTTTTTGAAGTGGGCATCAAGGGAATACTGTCGTCCGTTTGATAGCGAAAAACACAATTTTACAGGAATAAGGTTGAGAGACTTTTCTCAGAATAAAAAATGTTTTAAAATTGCATTTATTAATTATTTATTATGATTATTTATATTATTGTATTATTTATAATTATTTATTATAAACTATTATTTCTTTCTGTATTAGCTATTTATTTTTGAAGTGGGCATCTAGGGAATACCGTCTTTGTTCAAAAATATGTATTTATTATTTATTATTATTATTATTATTTATATTATGTTATTTATAATTATTTAAAAAAAAATACTTATTAATTATTTAATTTTTTTAAGTGGGCATCAAGGGAATACCGTCGTCCGTTTGATGGCGCTAAACACAATTTTACAGCAATAAAGTTATACGACTTTTCACAGAAGAAAAATCGTTCAAAGAAAATTAGCCCCTCCCCCTCCTCTTCCTAAAATTCGGTTTTGTAGTCGTTGCATCATCATCATCAACGTGGCTTTTGACGCCATCATGTGTGAACACAACGACAACATCTTTCCGGGGAGTTCCGTGAGAAGACCTCGCAAATGTTGTCGCGACTCAACAATTAATTCCCCAATTGATGAGCTGTCAGGTTTGTCGTCGCGCGCGCCAGACAGGTGGCGAGCCAGCCTGGATGCGATCCAGGCTGGCTAATAGAGATGGCGCGTGTCGGCCATGACAGCTGGTAATCGTCGCCGGAAACTGCCTCGCCGTTTGGGTTTAAATAGGCGGGAAACATTAAGAAGTATGGTGTTGTGATATCGTAGGGGGGAAAAAAAACAACTAACCGTAACATCTGCGAAGTTTTGCTATCATGTCTTATTTTGAAAAAAAATGTCTTATTTTGAAGGTTGAAGGACCTACTTCTGCCATTCAAATATATACTGGCTGTCACGGGAAAGATAAAAATAAGTGAAAGCGGCGCTAACTTGCGGGGAAAAAAAAAAACAAAAAATAAACATCTTTACTTTGTTTCACGAGCGCGACTAAACGACTTTTCCGTCCCCGCCCGCCGCGTTTGAAGATTTAATTTCCACCGGCGGCGCTCGGACAACGTCGCGCGGCGAGCCTTTGTCGTAAATCTTGCCGCCGAGGAAGAGGAACGAGAAGACGAAGAGAGGAGGAGTAATTTCATTAAACCGAGCGGCCGTAAAGATCCGCCTGACAAAGTCATAAAAGTGAAATGAAGCTTTGTTCAAGGCCACGCCTTAGCTGGACAAGGAAGAACGTTTGGCTAATAGCTAGCTATAGCTAATAGATAGCAAATAGATAGATACAGTAGCTAGCTAGATAGCCAAATAGCGAGTTAGATAGAAAGACAGCCAGATAGCAAATAGATAGCCAATTAGCTAGATAGCTATGTAGCTAGATAGATAGCAAATAAATACACGTAGCAAATGGATAGATACAGTAGCTAGGTAGCTAGCTAGATAGCCAGATAATGGGCTCGATAGAAAGACAACTAGATAGCAAATAGCTAGATGGCTGGGTAGCTAGCTAGATAGCTAGTTGGCGAGCTACATAGACAGCTAGATAGCAAATAGATAGCTAACTAGCAAGATAGCTAGGCAGGTAGATATAGATCGATAGATAGATAGATAGATAGATAGATAGATAGATAGATAGAT